>NW_026068028.1:1209107-1257036 GCF_014885135.2 Alexandromys fortis | reverse complement strand
GCTAGGTCCAGCTTCTTATTGGCTAGCTCTTACATATTGTTCTAACCCATTTCTAATATTCTGTGTAGCCCACGAGCTGGCTTACCAGGGAGGATCTTAACCTGCGTCTGTCTGGAGGGGGAGAATCATGGCGACTCACTCACTCAGCTTCTTTTTCCCAGCATTTTCCTCTGTCTACTCCGCCTACCTAATTTTCTGTCCTATGAGGGCTGAGGCAGTTTCTTTATTATTAACCAATGAAATCAACAGATAAGATACAAGACCCACCTCCATCACAAAAACAAAAACAAAACTGTCCAGAGGATCTGACTCCCTCGCACAGATACACATGCAAAACGCCAATGCACATAAAATAAAGATAAATTTTAAAATTTAAAAGAAAAGTCTTCCACCATGGATGCCATTACAGGAATAGTTTATAATCCCAGAAATTTGTAATTTAAGGTGTTTTCCAAATACGTTGGCAGGAACATCAGGTAGGCGGGTTACAGTGATCAGGGAAATCTCTGCTGTAGGTCTCAGATGCTGTCCGCAGACATCCTTAGCTTTGGGGTTGAAGGAGACTGATGGTGAGCTTAAAATACATTCCAAAGGCTTTGGGCGATAGCAAAGGGATATCAGGTTAGATGCCAAAACGTGTGGTGATATCTACCAAGGACACTGAAAATAGCCCCGAGGTCATCATGATTCTCGATTCACACCATTCTAACACCCTGTAACCATGAAGTTCTCATCAGTAAGTCAGCCCTGTGGAATCTTCAGGTCACAGCTCCGACTCTAAAGGCCGAGTGTGGGAACTGACCCCGGAGGTGGTCTGTGTTTCCTGGGGATGTGTGGGTATGTGATGGGGTCCAAGAGCAGCCTGAGAACCCTCATCAGAGGCATCCCTGAGTGGCCTTGCAGAATCTCAACTACACCTGAGTTGTCTGCCATCCGAGTTACAAAGGCTGGGCTGTCACCATCCCAGCTCCTGGATTCATGTCTTCTCCTCTCTGCCTCTGTGTGTGTTCATACGTGGGGATGCACAAGTGCTCGTGCACAGAGGTCAGAGGAGAATCTTGTGGAGCTGATCTGTAAGCGTTCCGGTATCCCCCTGTGTCCGTTTCCCATCACAGCTGGACTTGCAGCTTTTTATGAGAGTTCTGGAATGTTTTATGGGCTAAACTGTCTATTTCTCCACCCCCTCCCTTGTCTTTACTCCCAAGCCTCGCTGGGGAGGAGAAGCCATCATTTCTTGCTCCATCCTGCAGCCTGTACCATGTGTGCAGTTCCTTGCCAGTCTAGAGTCCTACACCTGACTCCCAGGGTCCTGACCCCAGCAGAAGTGGTCAGACCCAAGACTGTACGGTGAGCCCCAGGGAACCTGCAATTTCTTCCTTATGTTCTTGAAAATTATATATTTTTAAATAGCTAGGTGATGGTGTCCATACACCCTTTAATCCCAGCTCTTGAGAGGCACAGGGCCTCAACTCTCTGAGTTTGAGGTCAGTTTGGTCTACAGAGAGAGCTCCAAGACAGGATAGGCAGGGCTAGACAGAGAAACCCTGTCTGGGGAAAAAAAAAAAAAACATAATTGCAGGTATTTTTGTACTTTATTAGTCTTTGTATTTCTTTGAATATATCATATATATCATATTTATCTCTGTATATATCATCTTCCAGCGATGTCACAAAGTAGCTAGTCTCTACTTTGGGAACAAACATGAAATAGTTCATTTAAGCCGGGCAGTAGTGGTGCACACCTTCGATCCCAGCACTTGAGAGGCAGAGGTAGGCAGATCTCTGTGAGTTTGAGGCCGGTCTGGTCTACAGAGCGAGTTCCTGAAAAGCCAGAACTATTACAGTGAGAAATCCTGTTTTGAAAAACCATATAAATAAATAAATAAATAAATAAATAAATAAATAAATAAATAAATAAATAAAACTTTATCCTGGGGTTTCACGCCTGTTATTCTGTCCCTTAGAGGGTGGAGACAGGAGGATCAGGAACTCAAACCCAGCCTTAATGGCATAGTGAGTCTGAGGCCAGTGTAGGGGCTTCGTGAGACTCTATCTCAAACAACAAACACACAAAGAAAAGTAACACTTTTAGGTTTTTTTTTTTTTCTTCCTGGGCAGGCCTCTCCTTCTGTAGCCTTGGCTTGCCTGCAATGTGATGTAGACCAGGCTGGCATCAAACTCACAGAACTCCAGCTGCCTCTGCCTCCCGAGTACTGGGATTAAAGGCGTGCGCCACCATGCCCAGCTTAAACATAATTTTTCTTTTAAAGAAAGAAAAATCGCAGTTTCATAACTCTAGTTTTTAATGACTGTATTTGGCACTTACATGTTTATATTTAGTGTCGGTAAAAAACTAAGCCAATTGTGTTGTATTCTCCCATTTCTAAAATTGGAGTACATATAATTCACCTTTTTTGTTTCAGTGTTGGTGATCAAACTCAGGGCCTCACATGTGTGAAGAAAGTGCCCTATCATTGAGGGACACCCCCAGCCCTCGATCTCTTAATTAGTGTATAATTCGATGGCTTTTGTATGACCACAAGGTTTTGTAGCTATCCCCACCAATCCCAGCATGTTTTCCTTTTTTTGTTTCTTTAAATCTCTGTGTGTGTGTGTGTGTGTGTGTGTGTGTGTGTGTGTGAACATGGAGGTCAGTGGGTAGTTTTCAGGAGGCCATTATCTCTCCTCCCTGTGAGGCAGGGTCTCTCCTTCTCCACTGCACAGGGTAGCCCAGGTTACTGGTTTTTAAGTTGCCAGGGCTCTATCTTGTCTCCACCTCCCTCCTATCTCCCTGTAGATAGCTGGGATTGCAAATGCTCACCACCACATCTGGCTTTTCATGTGGGTTCCAGGAATGGAACTGGGGTCCTCAGGCTTGCTTGGGAAATGTTGCCCTGCTGGGACATCCTAGCCTCTCCAGTGTGCTTTCTTTCCCTTCCCAGACACCAGTGTCCCCTGTTAGAGATCCCCACAATCTTCCCTCATTCTGGTTCCTAGTCACCATTGAACTACTTTCTATCTGTGTAGATTTTGCCCATTCTGGACATTTCATAAAAATAGCTATTTATTTGTTTGTTTGTTTGTTTACTTACTTACTTATTTATTTACTTATTTTTGCCAAAGTTCAGGTAGCCCAGGCTGGCCTCGAACTCGGAATGTAACTTCTGATGCTCCCGCCTCCACCTGCCAAGAGTGGGATTGCAGGCGTGTGCTGTGTCGCGGCTCTAACGTCGTAATAGACCAGTCATTCGGTGCATCTTTTCCAGGATCCTAAACACTTCAAGTCTGAGAAGACAGGCCGGGGGCAGCTGAGAGAAGGCTGGCGGGATAGCCATCAACCCATCATGTGCTCCTACAAGCTGGTGACCGTCAAGTTCGAGGTGTGGGGCCTTCAGACCCGAGTGGAGCAATTTGTACACAAGGTGAGTGATAAACCCAGTCCCTGGGATCCGGACAAGGTCACTGCATTGTTGCCAAGTTGAACTGGTAAGCAGGTACCTGTATCCAGACAATGCTTTTTCGGTGAAAACGTCTTTTCTTTATGGGTTTAATGTCCTCCCGCCGCTCAGTGTAGCAGTTTTGTGTGTCACCTCTCATTCTGTGACCGCCGAATCTATTGGATGAGTATATTTGGGAAGTGGGGCTCACAGAATGTTCTGCTCGCTCTGGCAATCAGGCTAATCTACCTCTAGGTGGGGGCACTTGGCAAGAGCCCAGAAGGCTTATCTCCAGGCACAGCTGCCAGGGATAATTGTCCCTAGGAAGAACTTGCATACGTAGGCACCAAAAGTAGAAGAGGCCCTCAGAGGCGGAACAAGAGCTCCGAATGGGCCCATTAGGAGGCACACCTCAGCGCTCTGCTCACTTCTTTGTTCCCTTCCTAAAGAATGATGAACAAGCTCGGAGCAGATTTTTAACCGTGCGCTCACTTTGGAAAACGGGTTAGCTTTGGTGCAGGGGCTGACTTGATGATGACACCAGTTTTCCCCAGATCTCAAATACAACTCTTCTCCACGCGGTTCTAAAATAATGGGACGCGAGCTACCGAGCAGTGCCCTCTGTGACTGCTTTCGTTTGCATATTTGATAAATAATGAGGCCGGTGAAATGGCTCAGTGATGAGGCACTTGTGGCCAAGCCTGACAACCTGAGTTCAATCCCCAGGACCTGCACAATAGAAGGAGAGAACCGATGCCCACAGTTATCCTCTGACCTCTGCACACGCACTGAGGCTTGTGTGAGCGTGTGTACGCACCCCAATGAATATGTGTTATATATTTTTAAACAGTTGGGCAGTGGTGGCGCACGCCTCTAATCTCAGCACTCAGGAGGCCAAGGTGGGTGTATTTCTAATTTCGAGACCAGTCTGGTCTACAGAGCAAATTCCGGGACAGTCGGGGATAGACAGAAAAACTCTTTCTTGAAAAAGACCAACTAAGGGCTGGAGAGATGGCTCAGCGGTTAAGAACATTGCCTGCTCTTCCAAAGGTCCTGAGTTCAATTCCCAGCAACCACATAGTGGCTCACAACCATCTGTAATGGGGTCTGGTGCCCTCTTCTGGCCTTCAGGCATACACACAGACAGAATATTGTATACATAATAAATAAATAAATAAATATTAAAAAAAAAACACACACAGAAACTATATAAAAGAAAAAAGAAAAAGACCAAATAAGTAAATAACATAAAGATAAAATATATTTTTAAAACAAATACATAAGCAATTCCCAGCATCACAGAGGCTGGGATGTGGCCCTGTTGGCAGTTACTTGCCTAGCGTGCATGCAGCCCCGAGTTACATCCTCAGTACTGCGTAAGCCAATCATGGTGCACAGCTGTAATCCCAGCGCTCTGAAAGTAGGAGCAGAAATATCAGAAGTTCAAATTCATCCTGAACTGCATAGTGAGTTCAAGGCCATCCTGGGCTACAAGATGTTTCTATGACTCTGCCCCCCCCACACACACACAAACAAGAACAAAATACTTTAAGTTTTTTCCTCTATATTTTAGAAAAATTGGCTCTCTGTTTCTCTGCTAATAACTAACAAAGAATAGCTTTCCAGAATTCCTTTGTCAACCCGTTGTTTTCCCTTCAGGCACTGAGTCTTTCTTACTTAGCTGAACCTGTCTGCAGACAGGGGTCACGACAATAGCCATGTGCAGGCCTGTTCTTGAGTTTTGAGGAGATCTCACTGTACTGCTGAGGCTGGTCTAAAGCTCCTCCTGCCTCCATCTCCCTGGTAGCTGGGATTTACAGGTGCGCATCTTGCGTCTGGCTAGAAAGTCTCATTCTTGAAGGTAGAACTGCAGAATCACTGGGCCGCTTCTGTGCCCTTCACCACCCAGGCTGGCGGTAAGAACAGTTTCTGTGGGTCTGAGGGCCTTGAGATTTCCGTACATGAAAAGCATGTTGTTCTCTGCTGGGGTCCACACACGTCCCACCTGCCAGAAGAGGGAACAGGGTGAGGTGCAGAGCGGTCAAAGCCAGAAGCTACCCTAGTTGTGTTTCTGTTGCTGTGAGAAAACATCCTGACCACAGGAAACCTGGCCGAGAGAGGGTTTGTTTTTATTTTCATTTACAATTCCGGCTGCAGTCCATCCTTGTGAGGAAATCACAGGAGCATGAACTGGTCACGTCATGGCCACAGTCAAGAGCTGAGATAAATAAATGCGCACATGGCTATTGATCAGCTCACTTCCTCTGCTCTCACACAGGTCAGAACTTAAGCCTAAGGAATGGTGCCACCCACGATAGGCAGGTCTCCCCCACAGCAATTAAAGCAGTTAATAAAAATCCTTCACGCTGGGCATGGTGGTGGACACCTTTAATTGCAGCCTTTGGAAGGCAGAGACATACAGATTTCTGTGAGCTTAAGCCCAGCCTTGTCTATATGGCACATTGCAGGACAAGCAGGGCTACATAGTGAGACCCTGTCTTAATAAAAATAAAAATCCTTCACAAGCACGCGCATAGGTCATCCTAATAGGCTCTCTTCCCAGGTAATTTTGTTGGATCCAGGGGGATCATGCAAAGATGGGGACAGACCACCAAAGTCTAATAAACCAGAAGCAAAATTTGTTCCAGAAACCAGGAAAAAAATAAAATAAGAAATCTCCATGGGGCACAAAGAGCTTATAGCTAGCTGAGACCACAGCCAGAGGTTTGTTTTGGGGATGGGGGGGGGCGGTTAGGCTGTGGCAGAAGTCGGTGTCTGAACCTATCTTTTATAGTAGTGGCATCAAGCATTAGGTCTTTACAATCACAAGGTAAACTCAGATACAGATTGCCTTACTTTAACAGTCTCCATTATCAGAGTTTTTTAGTTAAACTAGGGTTTGCACTTAATCTGTTGTCTTTCTTGGTAACTTCAGGCAGTGTTTACTGAAGCCCTGCGCTCTCCCCTTTGGTGCTGCCAGTTTCACAGAGCAGGGAAAATGCATAACCCAGAGGTCATAGATCTATCTCCTAAAAGTCGACTCAACTCAAATCCGCAGGCTAGCTCTCAGTTTGCAGAGAGATGCTTTGGCCTTGTAATAGAGCTATGTGTTGTAAAGCGAAATAACCCACTGTTAACAGTCAATCCTCAAGCTGCTGAGAAAGCTGCTAACAGTCTGCTCTCATTCTCCTAGGCTTACAACTTTATATTTCTTTATTCCTACATTCTTATTTCTGGAATCTACATTTTTATTTTCTTATTCCTGGACTCTTCAGTTCCAGCTGTCGAGGTGACAATCTTAATCCACTGTCACGGAGACCTCCTGTTTCTGTGTACTGAGCTTGGGTACGGAGCAGGAAGACAACCCAGAGTAAATAGGATGCAGCCTAAATCTATGTCTGCATCCACCTCTCGTTCTTACTTAGATTCTCTCCCTGCCTTTCCTTCCCTCTCCCTCCCTCATTTTTTCTTCTTTTACTTTTATTCTTTTCAAAAATTTGTCTATTTATGTATTTGACTGTTCTGCCTGCATGCATGGACAGACGGATGGATGGATGGGTGGATGGATGGATGGACGGATGGATGGATGGACACCACAAGTACGCCCAGTGTCCGCCAAGGTCAGAAGAGCAACAGCTGGTTGTCAGCTGCCATATGAGTGCTGGGAATCCAACCCAGCTCCTAAGCCAGAGCAACAAGTGCTCCTAACCACTGAGCCAAGTCTCCAGCTCCTGTTTTATTCTTCCGAAGGAGGGTCTCATACAGCCCAGCCTGGCCTCAAACTCACTCCGTAGCCAAGGCTGGCCTCCAGTGCCCAAGTGCTGGAATTACAGGTGTGTGTCACCACGCGTGCCTCCTACCCTCCCTTCTGTGGTAGAGTTGGTTTTGTTTTTCCAAAACCATCTCCTTTAACTAGAGACTCATTATATAGCGGTCATGCATCTGATTTTCTCTCGTGAAACGTCTTTAAATTGCCCAGAGCTCACTTTGTTTCCTTCATGATGCCTTTGGCTAGTTCTGAGAAGCCATTTCTTTAAGATACCTGTGAAGGTGATGCTTTGGTCATAGGAATTTCACTCCCTTGCCCAATTCCAAACCAAATGAAGTGGTATAGGCCCCTACCCCCAACACACCTGCTCTGCTAATGAGGGGGTATTTACATGGACTGAAGGAGGGGTTCTAAATACCTTTGTTTTTTTAAGAATCTGTTCACAGTGGGGAGGGGGGGTATTCAAAAGCCAGCCATTAACGCATTATTGAAGCCTTATTGCCAGCCACAGCTGTGTTGTGCTTCATATGATAGGGTGGGTTTACAAGCGCCTTTATGCTGTTCCTTTGATTTCCATGAATTTGACAGAGTCAGCACTTGAGTGTGTATGGCTGCATGGTATTTCTTAAATTTACTACATGGCTCCACATCCAAATCGTAAAAGGACCCCACCACATACCCAGAGGCCTAGAGGCATAAACACTTCATTAGAAAACGCTTCCCTTGTTCCTGCACATCCACCCAGTTAAAACCCTTTGCTTGTCGAAACACACTTCAGCCTTCCAGGAGAGGTTTCTGACAATCACTGGGTTTGTTTGGCAAAAAGAAAAGAAGGAACGCTGGAGGCAGCCTGTGAATTTCCAAGAAATGTAATAAGGAATATTTATGGGCCAAGGAGATGGCTCGAGAGGTAAAGTGCTTGCTGCCTGAGATCCCCAGCACCGACATTAAAGCTCGGTCTAGGCATGGTAATGCATATGTATGTATGATACACTAGCTAGCATATGTATGTATAATAACACTAGCTAGCCCTGGGGCAGATGAGGCCGGGGGACCCTTGGACTCCTATTATTCAGCCAGTCTAGTCAGTTGGTGGTGGCTTCCAGGTCTAATGAGAGACCCTGTCTCAAAAAACAAGATGGGACCTGGCAAGATGGTTCAATGGGCAAGGCACTTAACCACCAAGCTTGCTGACACGAATTCAGTCCTTAGAACCCGTTTGGAGGAAGGAGAGAAGTAGCTTCTGCAAGATGTTCTCCAACTATTACATATATGCTGTCCCCCCCCACACACAAAGTTAATATAAAAGAGTTTAAATAGATTACATAGCAATAGAAGATGGCTTCCAACATCAGCCCACGGCCTTTCTCATGTACAGACACTGGTGGGTGCAGTCACACACAAGCATATTTATGCGGAATGAAAAGGTGACCCATGAAATAAAAGCACATAAGTGGTACTACACATGCCCACAAACAATGCATACAATATGTGTGTATGTGTGTGTGTTTGTGTATGTGTGTGTGTGCACGCGTATATCTACACACACATGTGCACATAGTAGACTCTTCTTTAGCCTTCAATCCCAGTTTCCCCCTAAGGAACAATTGCAGGCTATGCAGGTATGAGAACCTGAGTTCAGACTACACATGCCTATTACTCCAGCTCTGGAGGGCAGAGACAGCCAATTCCCCAGAGTTTGTTGTCCAGTCAGCAAGCCTAGGAGGTTCAAGCTTCAAGCTTCCAGTTCACTAAGAAACCCTGTCTCAAGGCAATAAAGCAGAGAGCAAAAAAAGAAGATGCTTGGGATCCTACTCCAACCTCCCCATGGGCGTGCACATCTTCCCACACACACTACACACACCATACACACAAACACACAGAAAAAGACCAAAAAAAAAAAAACCCACCTATCTGTGAAGCAGGTGGGTCCCAATTTGGAGGATCTTGACAACTGTCGGTTTCTTAATCCTTCTGTCCGTATGTGCTGGCACCAAAGGCTGACATACGCAAATGAGGTCATTGTCTTTTCTTTTGGAAACCTTGTGTTGATGATTATTGCCCGTGACTGCCATGGCGTGCTGTGGAGATCAGAGGACACGAGCTGGTTCTCTCCTTCAATCACAGGTTCCAGGGATGAAGCTTAGATTGTCGGGGTACACGGCAAGCAAGCCACCCGCTGAACTATCTCAAGAGCTCAGTGCTTGCTCTTGGTCAACCCTCTCCCATCCTACAGGGATGTACAGAAATGGCTCCATCTTCCTTGTAAGTCAGGCTGAAGGTGTGTACCAACTACTGATGGCTCCTGGACACTCGCTCAGCAGTAACTGGGGTGACTTCTCTGGGCTCAACACCCTGACATTCAACTAGTACAGAGCCTATGTTTCCTACCAAGGAGTATATGTGTCTTGATGGAAACAGACACTTGTCTGAGTAGCAAAGATCATGGCCTATGTGACTTCTCTCGCTGTGAAGACACACCATAACCAAGGCAGCTCATAGAAGAGTGTGTTTAACTGGGGGCTTGCTTACAGTCTCAGAGGGTTAGTTCATGCCCATCATGGCAGGGAGCATGGCAGCAGACGGGCAGGCATGGCACTAGGGCAGTAGAGGAGAGCTTACATCTTACCCACGAGACAGAAAGAGAGCTAACTGGAATGGCATGGGTCTTTGTAACCTCAAAGCCCACCCTCTGTAACACACCTCCTCTAACAAGGCCATACCTCCTAATCCTTACCAAACAGTTCCACCAGCTGGGGACCAAGTATTCAAACCTGAGAGTCTATAGGAGCCGTTATCATTCAAACCACCACAGTCCGTTAGCATTCTCGTTTCTCCCTGATAGGCTGTCCCCTGCACCCACATCCTGTCCAGCCGTTCCTCTTGGATGCCCATAGGCTGGAGCAAGTATGTTGGGGGTGTCAGGAGCACTTCCCTTTGTTCCGTTGGGAACTGAGCAGTAAATACATGTGAACAAAGCACCATTCTACGCTACGTGAGACACAAGATAAGTAAATCCTTATAGGCTTGATTGGTTTTCATATAAGAAGAAAAAATAGTGAACTATTACTGAAAGAGATACAGGGCTGGAGAGATGGCTCAGTGGTTAAGAGCACTGGCTGCTCTTATAAAGGACCAGGATTTGGTTCCCAGCACCCACATGATGGCTCACAACCATCTGTGGCTCTAGTTCAAAGAGTTCTGACGCTCTCGTTTGACTTCCTCAGACACCGATTGCATGTGGTACACATACATACATGCAGGCACGACATTCATACATATAAAAATAAGGAAATAGAATGTTAAGAAAGAGATGATCTGGGCGGTGGTGGCGCACGCCTTTAATCCCACTACTTGGGAGGCAAGTGGATCTCCTTGAGTTCGAGGCCAGCCTGGTCTACAGAGTAAGTTCTAGGACAGCCAGAGCTGTTACCCAGAGAAATTCTATCTCAAAAAACAAAACAGGGGGGAGAGGAAATAAGACAGCTGAACTAAAATATTCCACATTACTTTACTTTCTTGTTATTATCTGGGGCCTATCTGTGTATGTATGGAGGGGCCTTCTTACCCATCCACGCTCTTATGAAGGCCAGAGGTTGACATCCCAAATGTCTTCTCTTTCTCTGTCTCTGTCTCTCTTTCTCTCTCTCTGTCTTTATCTCCCTAGTTTTTTAAGATTCCTCTTAGATTACTTAACGACATTTGTTTGTTTAGTGGGGAGGAGGGCTGGGGTGCCATGGCACAGGAGGAGGTCCCAGGAGAACTTTCAAGCATCTATTCTCAGCACCATTTCCACCCAGGGATTGAACTCGGATGGGCACCTTTACCCTCTGACCTCTCTCAATGACTCCAGGGTATGTTTTGAGACAGGCTCACTCACTAATCTTGGGGCTCACTGACAGGCCAGACTGGCTGGCCAGAGAGCCCCTGGTGAACCCCCGTTTCCACTCTCCCCAGCACCCTCCAGTTACAGGCATACATAACACATCTAATTTTTACATGGGTGCTAAATACAAACTCAGGTCCTCATGCTTACACAGCCAGTACTTGACCCCCTGAGCCCTGTTTCCAGCCCCTCCTCCCCCACCCAGACAGCCTTGATCTTACCCGGTATTATCATTCTCTTCCTCTTCAGGTGGTCCGAGACATCCTGCTGATTGGACACAGACAGGCCTTTGCGTGGGTCGATGAGTGGTACGGTAAGTCAAATGACCCAGAATAACTTGGAGAACAGTTTCATAATACATTGACTCGGTTTTTAGTACACCCAGCTTCAAGTGTAACCTAGAAGGACAGCAACGGAGGGCAGGTCAGTGCTTCCTGTATTGGAAACACCTCTGTCTGGTGAGCCTAATAGGGATGTAATTATAGAAGCTTGGTCTGAAATAACCACAGAACTATTGACCAAGAAGGACCTTGACTTGCTTGATGCTCATTGACTGTATACACCGGGCTCCGTTGTCCTCTGTGGGATGGATTTCATACCCATCCTAATTTATCCCAAACTTTAACATTATCGGAAGCATCTTATTGAGTTACGGTCCCTTGATGCAGAGAACACTTGGAACCTTATCAGACATACACAGGTTCTCTAAGAAGTCAAGCGCAGATGGAGACTTAGGTGTCTAGATGACCCTAACTGAAAGTATCGTTCTGGCTTTTTGGTTTGGGTTTGCTTCTCTTTAATGTCATGCGAAGATTTTAAACAAGTTCTGCACATCGTCAGTAAATGAAAACAAGGTTTGCTTGGTGCCATGATGAATGGACCACCTCCTCCACCCCCACCCCCACCCCGCCCCAGCCCCGGATGCTCAGGCCAGCGGCTGTATGGACATGAGTCCTCTGCTTTCCCCGAATCAGTCATCAGGTGGCTTGTGTCCTTGGCTATAAATAGAAGCAAGCACGCCCAACCGGTGACTTAGGATCGAGCTGACTTTATTTGTCTATGGTCCTAAGTCACATTATTCCTCCCGGGTGTAACCTAGATTGTATTCTGGACTTTCTCCACCCTTTTTCCACCCGTGCCCCCAGTTCCCGCAGCATCAGCTAACCTCCTCCCCAGCCCCATCTTTAAGAGAAAGGCTACACTGGACAGAACGGGCAGGGGCAATGTTAGTCATTCATGCCGGCAGCTGCTTCTCAGTGCCGTGTTAAAGGCATGGTCCTCTGAACTGTAGACTCGATTTGTTCAGTTTTCTGTTTCCACTCCCCCAGATCTGCATCTACTGACAAGTACGTGCATTGTCCTGGTTTGTCCCAATGCCCATCACAGCTCAGATTTCTGTGTCACACACCCCCAGGACATTTTTCATGCACTACACTGTCAGGAAGATTTTCCCAAGTCTTGTCTTTTATGGAACAAGGGGATGGAAAGGATTCTGGGATTATTTTTCTGGGTGTTTTATTTTGTTGTTATCTTTGGTTTTTGTTCACTGGGAAGCAAGTCTCGGAGGAAATGCAGACCTTTTCCCACACCCATCCCACATACACACAAAACACACTCAGAAAGAAAGAAAGAAAGAAAGAAAGAAAGAAAGAAAGAAAGAAAGAAAGAAAGAAAGAAAGAAAGGAAGGAAGGAAGGAAGGAAGGAAGGAAGGAAGGAANGAAAGAAAGAAAGAAAGAAAGAAAGAAAGAAAGAAAGAAAGAAAGAAAGAAAGAAAGAAAGGAAGGAAGGAAGGAAGGAAGGAAGGAAGGAAGGAAAAGAGATGAAGTAATGCCTAGCCTCTCTTGATATGTCTGTCTCAGAGCTCATGGCTTCCTATTGCCATTCTTAGGAAATAAACAAGGCTAGCCTGCACTGATTAGATGTTTAACCAAAGGACAGGAACCTGGAGGACCCAGAATCTGCCACCGTGATGGCCAGGAAGCAGAGCTGTCAGCTAGGTTTCTCTAACACCAGAATGCTACTGAGAACTTTTCAGAAAAGCGATTTTAAAAGGGAGGGCTGGACTCTGCTCAAGGAGCCAAGATGTCAAAAAGGAGGGTTTGGGGCCAGCAAGATGGCTCAGCCGGTAAAGGCGTTTGCTGCCAAACTGAAAACCTGAGTTCAATCCCCAGAGCCCACGTTAAAGGTGAAAGGAGAGAATTGACTCCACAAAGTTGTCCACTAACACCTACACAAATACCATGATATTATGCATACATAAACAAAAACGATAAAAAGAGAAGGTTTTTTTTTTTTTAATGAAAATAAAAAAGATTGACAACCCACCGAAATGAGAGTGAATGTCCGGTAAAGAGAGATGGAGGGTGGACGTGGCTCTTTTCTTCTCAGCTAAGCCTGCAACAAGGACGTGATGCCTTAAGGGCTTTTAATTAAGTGAGAGAGAGAGAGACTTGCCTAGCATATGCAAGGTTCCTTTAGAATTCTCAGGTTATTGCAAGAGCCTGCAGCTAGACTAATATATGAGATGAAACACGGGCGCTCCAGCTCCAAGGTTTTTAAGGATTCCTATTTACTGAGGATGAGTTAGAGGAAGGAGTCTGTTGATCACAAAACCCTCTTGGAGGCTGAGTTGTGGTTGGAAGGCATAGGGTTTGGTAGATGCAGACCATCAGGGCGCCGCCTGTCCACCCCAGAGTGGTCTCCACCCCCTGTGTCCACAGTCCCAGTCCCAACCAAAACAAGCGGCAGCCTTTTCGGGCAGCAAGGGGTCTGAGAACCACACCGTCAATCTGGTGCAAACTCTTTGCAGACCTCAGCAGCCCAGCTGAGCTACTGGCCCAGAACACAGTGGCTCCTTCATTACCTGACGCAGACTCTCAGGAAATTAAATGAATAGAAACCGGCCCTGCCATGGAATGTCTCCTCGGCCACTTACTGACTCGAAGTGGTACAGGGAACTATGGGCCTTTCAGATAGGTGGGTGTGTTATTACCAAGGCAAAGTCCAAACCAGGATAACCCTTCAGCTGGGGTACCTGGGTTGCTTTTTTCCCTTTGGTCTTGCACAGGCTGCGAGGCCTTCATTAGTAAACATGGACAAGGTCCCACGCGATGAAGCCTCCTCTGGAGCCACTTCCAGTCCTGGATCTTAAGCCCAGGTCCTTAGAGCTGCAACCTCCCGCATCTCCTGGGCGTTTGTTAGAGATGCGCATTCTCAAGCCCCAAGCCCCTAGCCTGCTGAGGTTCCCGTAGCCCTCCAGGTGGCTCTGAATGGTTGGCTCACAGCCTGGGATGTAAGCCAGACTGGCTTGCAAGGACAGCTTAAATAATTCATTCCCAATAGAATAGGCTCGAAGAATCTTCAGCGCCAGCCGCTAAGTTCTGGTGCCTCAGAAGAATGAGAATAAATAAGTACCCCCCCCCTTTAAACAGGTGTATTAGGAAAGGGTCCCACTTCCGGGCAGACTCGGCAGGTACCATACTGTTGGGGCTGGGTTTGGGCGCCACCCACCTCCTGAGCCGTAGGTATGTCTGTGCAGTACACACTGTCCATCCTTGAGCACCATCCAGGGCCACCCTGGCTGCCTCGTTCTCTCTTACAAATTAGACTCCCCGTTTCCAGTGCTTAATTCTGAGTGGAGAAAAGACATTGCCAAGGATGGCGATCTTCCCTCGCCCGAGGATTTATTTCCACGTCTCTTCAGCATTCTTGGGAGTCACGAAACGATTTCCCTAAGCAGATTTTATTCTGCTCATGTTCATTGTAAAGTATCGGCATGTCCATGCTGGAGGAGTTGAGTTTGCTTTCCAAAGCCCTGATTGGTCTTTATCTGCGAGCCTTGAGCCTCTCTGCGTGACTAGAACACTAATCAGCCGAGCCCCAGCACAGTTCAGGAGATGGGGTGAGAGGGGAGGGGGATAAAAATAGCCAGCCCGGCCTCACAAAAAGCACGGATTTGCTTCTCAAATCTGACAGTATTTTCAGAGAGACACACTGAAGATTGCCACAGGGACCCTGTGACGGAAGGGCACCTCACGATTGTCTTTGAAAACCTGACTCGTCCCCCAAAAAGTATGTGGGAGGCTGAGTTCTGGCTGGTAGATGAAACAGTCTTATGAAGTCACTTCAAAGTCAACCAGAGTCCCCAGAGAAGGCTGACAAGGAGAGACACAAGCTCAGGTGGATACATGAGCACAAACTGAGGGAGTTTACCACAGTGGCAATATCCATGGGCCCCGGGTTTCCTGAAATCCGAGCCTGGGCACCTGAGTGTGTCTGTGT
This sequence comes from Alexandromys fortis, assembly GCF_014885135.2. NCBI lineage: Eukaryota > Metazoa > Chordata > Mammalia > Rodentia > Cricetidae > Alexandromys > Alexandromys fortis. The sequence continues at coordinate 1,241,662 of NW_026068028.1, read as the reverse complement.
TCATTTTTCTAGGAAGAGAACTTGATAGTTCACATCACTTTCAAAGGAGCCTGTAAACCCCTTTCCTGCCTACATTCCAGCACACGCTCCCTTAAATAAATGGGTGTAGTGGCCCCAACATCTGTGACTCTGGCACTTGGGAAGCAGAGGCAGGAGTATCGCCACTTCTGAGGCCAGAGTCTCAGGGAGTTCCCGGCCAACAAAGGCTACATAGCAAGTCCCTGTGTCCGCACAACAAAGGAGAAGCTGGAGTGTTGCTCCTGCAGAGGACTGGTTCAGTCCCTGCCACCTACATGGTGATTCACAGCCAACCTTAACTCCAGGTCCAGGGACTCTGATGCCCTCTTCCGACCTCTACGGCACCAAGCGTGTGGTGCACAGACGTATGCGCAAGCAACAATCCACCTGCGTAAAATCCAACTAAATTTTAAAAGGAAAACCAAAATCACGGCTGTCAGTTGCCATTCTAGGTCTTAGGGAAGGGTAGGTACCAAGTCTTCAGAATTGGCTGATTTCAATACAGAGAAAGTGGAAGCCCTTAAGTTTTTTGTAAAAAGCATGTGTTGGGGCAGGAAGCACGTGTATGGTTATAATTGTTTGATTGTTCCAATGAATGGTTTTTTTTTAATTCCCTGCTAGGCCTAAAGGTACATGTCTACAATCCCTGCACTCAGGAGGCTGAGATACGATCATGAGTCCCAGGCTAGCCTGGGCTCCATAGTGAGTTCTAAGTTAGCCTAGGATATGCAATGAGATCTTGTCTCAAAAACAACAATAAGAAGAAAGAGAATTTAAAACCAAGTCTTGCAGATGGACGGCCACCATTTTGCTAGAGCCAGAAAAGTGTCCAGTCTGTAAGTAGATCTTCCGAGCCCCAGGGACTTGTTTTGACTTCAGCTTTGCCTCAGGATGGTAGAGCAATCGTCTCTGTTTTGACCTAGGAGCCTCGAAGTGGAGAGATAGTATAGGGCCAAGTAAGCCAGAGGCACCCACAGATGCAGTTAAAACTGTGTGTGTGTGTGTGTGTGTGTGTGTGTGTGTGTGTGTGTGTGCGTGCGCGTGATAACATACGTACAACTTCCTGAAATAGGCATCCATCAGTTTCTTACCATGGTATCTCCAGAGGCCAAAGGACTGGTCAAAGAAGCCATAAGGCATTAAACACTGTCCTCCTGTAATTCAGGACTCTTTGGGTTCCTACATGGTATAAAGCATGTGTGAAGATCAGAGGACAAGATCAGAAGTTAGTTTCCTCCTTTCACCGTGTGGGTCCTGGGATTTGAACTCTGGTCATCGGGCTCTTGGCGGCAAACAACTTTGCCTGCTATCTCACCTTGGATTCATATTTTTACGTAGCGTAACCCTGGCATTATTTGAATGACCGGGTTAATAAATAATAGTTTTTAAGCATTTTATTCGGTGACTAGAGGAACAGTTCAGAGTTAAGAGCGTTTGCTGCTCTTGTAGAGAACTGGAGTTTGGTTTCCAGCACCCATGCCAGGCAGCTCACGAACACCAGGAGCTCCTGGATTCTAAGGGCATCTTCTGGTCCCCACAGGCATACACACAAACATCCATATAAATATAATTTTTAATACTAAAAGGAAGACAGATGTGGTAGCACAGACCAAGTAATGCAATAATGCAGATATAGGTGGATTTCCTTGAGTTCCCAGACAGCCTAGTCTATAGATCAGGTTCCAGGACAGGTAGAGCTACCAGGAAAGACCTTGTCTCAAGAAAACACACACACATACACACACTAAAATGGGCCTGGTGATGTAGCTTACTTGGTAGAGTACCTGTCTAGTATGCTTGAAGCCCTGGGTTCAATCCCCAGTGCTGCATAAACAGTACACAAACAGTAATCCCAGTATTCAGGAGTTGGAGGCAAGAGGATTAGGAGTTCAAGGTCATCCTATGACAAATAAGTTCTTGGAATAATAGTGATAATACTGAGCATTGTGGTACACACCTATAATTCCAACGTTTGAGAGGTGGAGGCAGGAGGTCTAGGAGTTCAAGGCCAGCCTCAGCTACTTGAGACCGTAGCTAAAAACAAAGCAAACAAACCTTTAATCCCAGCACTGGGGGGGGGGGGGCAGGCAGATGTGAATTCAAGATCTCCAGAGGGAGTTCCAGGACAGCCAGAGCTGTTACACAGAGAAACCCTGTCTCAAAACAAAATCATCATCTAAGAGTTCATTTGAAAAGTGATTGGCATAGGCTTTCTTGCATTTAGAATTTGTCTGAGAGCCAGCCCGATGGCTCAGTAGTAAAGGTGTTTGCCTCTAAGCCTGACGACCCATGTTCAATACCCAGGACTCCCGTGGTAGAAGGAGAGAACGAGAGCAGACTCCTACAAGTTGTCCTCTGACTACACATGTGCAATATGGAGTGTGCATGCGCATACACACAAACACCCACACATGCATACACACAAGCACACACACATGCATATATACACACATATACAAGCACACATACATGCATACATACTCACACACAAACACATGCCTGCAAACAAACATACATACATACATACATACATACATACATACATACATACACATGCTTAAAAAAAACTTTTAGAAGTTTGGCTGATAATCTCAGAAAGCATTTGCTTCTGGCAAAGCTCTGCACTAAATTGCTAGAAGTTGCTCATATCATTGAAAAATCAATCAGTGACAAGGATGAATTATCTTTGGAAGTATGCTCTGTCATTGGGCATATGCAATTGAACTTTCTAAAAAATTGATTTGTGTATGGATTTTGAGGTAATATTCCTTGCAAAAACAGCACATTTAACCAGGTGATCCAAACTGGCACTTTCCCACCTAATTAGCATTTCCATAACTTACCAAGGAGGACTGACACACTGCCCTCAGGTTCCTGTGTGTTTGTGGTGTGTGGAGACTGTTTCAAGATGTAAAGAGAGTATCCTTAGTTAGTAGCTTGCCTAGCAGGAAGCCCCAGCATCACCCAGCCTTTGCAAAGTGGAGACAGAAGAATCAGGAGGTCGGGGTCCTAGGGTACAGAGAGTCTGATATCTGGGCTACATGAAATCCTGTCTCGGGAGGCAAGGTAGAAGCGGGGGTTGGGGAGAGAAATAGATGCTTTCAGGCCTGGTAGCTGTGGCACGAGCCTTTAATCCCAGCACTCGCACTCAGAGACAGAAGCAGGAGGATCTCTGCGTTCAAGGCCAGCCTAGTCTACAGAGTGAGTTCCAGCCAGGGCTACACAGAGAAAGCCCTGTTGAAAGAAACCAGAGAGAACCAGGTGGCGATGGCACACGCCTTTAATCCCAGCAAAGTAGGAGGATCTCTGTGAGTTCGAGGCCAGACCGGTCTACAGAGCAAGTTCCAGGACAGACTCCAAAGCTACACAAAGAACCCTGTCTTGAAAAGCAAAAACAAAACAAACAGAGACAGAGAGACAGAGAGGAGAAAAAAAAAAAAAAAAAAGAAGAAAATAGATGCTTTCAGTGTTTCTAAATATATCCAGACCTTTCCTACCAGGATTAAGTATTCATCTGCCTCGTTTTGGTTTGGTTTGTTTTTTTTTCTTTCTGTCCTTGGTTGGCACCACCAATCCCTTGAGTTGTTTTCAGCTTCCCACTAGGAACAAGACACTGATCATCCCTGCTCTAAACCCTGTCTTACCCCGGTTAAACCGAGACAGCTCTGAAAGTCCAGAGTCTGCCCTGTGCTCGGTCCCTCCCTTCACGGTGAGCTAATTGCAGCCAAAGAACGGTTTTTGTGGGGGATTCAGTAAAGTGAAATAGTAAACTCCGGCCTTCCCCGAGTTTCGTTTCCCCAATTAAGTGGCTAATGACATGTGCACAAGGAAACCACTTTCAATTTTAAACTCGTAACTGAATGGGAACCTCTTGGTATTCATTCTCAGGTATGTTTGTGTTTAAGAACTACTAACGATCAGTCATTGAAACCGTGGGGTTTGGTCTGGTGGAATGTGTTATTGTTGATTAAGGCCCCCCTGTCTTCAGCCTAAAGCAGCATCCTTCCATTGCTTGTCAGTAACCTGTTTTCTAAAAGAAGAGCATGTCCTTGCTTGACCAGCTTGCCGCTTAGCCTTCTCAATCCTTCCATTGCTGTGGACAGCATTCCTGATGGATGGTTCCAGGGGGCTGGGAAGGACAGCATCAGCTCAATAAAACAGCCCCGGCCTAGCTCGTGAGCCACGCTCCACCCCGGCCCAGACCACACTGAATCAAATCATGAGCTCTGGCAGGTCTGTCCTTTGGAAGCAAAGAGAGCTCACATGACACTTGGATTGATATAAAAAAACCTCGGGCCACAGAAGATACTTAGGGAAAAGCTCCAGCTGGGAATGCAGATTGCAAATCCCCCACCGAGCCAATCAGAGATAGGGTGGTAGGTGATGCAATTGTTTGTTCTTTTTGTTGTTCTTTTTTTTTTTTTTTTTTTTTTGCATACTTTCTTGGTTGGTAAAGAGGCACACAGTGAAATTCCTTCCACCAAGACAGTGTTGCTGGACTGGGAAAATAGCTGATAAAATACTGCAGAATAGCAAGAGAGTAAGGGGTGGGGACAAAGACAAAGGGAACATTTAAAGTGAGACCAAAAAAACAGCAATTCTATGCATTTCACTTGTTAAAAGAGGAGATTTCTTGGTCTTCTCTTTTTGTTTGTTGTTTTTGCACTTTTTTGTTTGCTTGTTTTGAGAGAAGGTCTCCTGTAGTTCAGGCTGGCCTCGAAGCCACAAGCCTCTGGCCTCCCAAGAGCCAAGGCTGTGAAAATAAGAGAGGCTTTCTCAACCCCATCTTGACTGACATGTGGAATCAGGTCCTGGCAGATGGAATGTTCCACAGCATCCCTGCTGTCCCCCTTCCTAGAGAGATGCCAACAGAGCACCTTCCCACCGTTGACTCAACCAGAAACTGTCCCAGACCTGTCTCCTGCTGCAAACCATTATGAAGAGCTCATTACCCCGACACACTGGAAAGCTGGAGACTCCAGCCAAACGTGCTGGTGTGCGCAGTTGTATTTATAGATCGATGTGGGTGGAATAGTGTCAGCCGTTCCCGAGCTGTTAGACTAGTCTCAAAGACAAGACCCGTACTCTCGGGCCCCTCCTGTTCTGTGCAAAAGTGCATCTGTGTGAGAAGTGTGCCGAATCTCACACACGCCCGTGAGTGCCCTGGGGTCTGCCCTCCACAGCTTGTCCCGTGCCATAGCAATGAAAGTGCCCTTGCTCTGTCAGATGCACTAACTCAGTGCCTTAGATCTCTCTGGAAAGGTCTACCCGAAGGTAAGTATTCAATCAGAAACACCTGCCCCTCTGTCCCTGAACGGGATCTTCTAACACAACTTTAGGAGATCTCAGGCTCTGCACAGCCCACTCGCTAACACTTTCACCCACCCAGCTCACTTTCCGAGAGCCCCCCCCCCAAAACGGTTTCCACTCTAAACTTCCTTGCCCTCACTCCCTCTGCGGCTGGTTTACCTAACTTTATGATTTGCCCCATAAAGTTAGTTTTTTAAGACCTGTTTGGCGACTGCTGAGCTACTACTGTCTCTCCCTAAAGGGCCCCCCGATTAAAGTTTGTATTTAATAACGGAAGTTGCCCACGTCTTGACTTCTTTCAGATATGACAATGGATGATGTTCGGGAATACGAGAAAAACATGCATGAACAAACCAACATAAAAGTTTGCAATCAGCACTCCTCCACTGTGGATGACATAGAGGGCCATGCGCAGACCAGTGTATGTAGACTGTTCAAAGCGAGTTGCCCACGCTGTGCGAAACAGACCCGGAAACCCATCTGTCAGACCCTAAAAACGCTGGCTCCCCAGCCTCCTGGGAAAACACAGCCCTGTCCCCCGAGTGGGTGAAGATGCCCGCTGTGTCTTTGAGTGGGCTGTGTCGGTCACCCGTGTCTTCCAGATCTTTCCATTCTTTCAAGGGGCTTAACTTCATGGCTAACCCGCTCGTAAAACCCAGGACTCAGAGAGTGGAAACATTTGGTGGGGCCCGTGAGATGACCTGTGCCAATCATAAACCAGCATAGGATTGACGGCGCCTGTCAGACGTATAGCCGAGCAGATGCCAGGCTTTTCAGGGCATAGTTAACCCTTGTGCTCCGGGGTTTAGGTTTCTTAGGCTTCGAAAGGCTTTCTACAACTCTTCCGAGCTGTTTTTCTCAACCAGTTCCCTTTAATCTTAGGCTAATCTCAAAACTAAGCTGCAGTCCATGCCCACGTATATGTCAGGGGTGGCAGGGGACCAGCTGGGATTCGGGAATGCTGTGTAGTAGGTAGGGCCTGGGATTTACCAAAGGCCTTAGACAGCCTTGGTTAATGAGAGCTGACTACAAGGTATAACACCAGAATTTAAATGTAAGTTATCTCTCAGTCAGTCCAGCTAATGAGGAGGAGGTGTAGATAACAAGGGATTAATACTAAACCATAGGGGTCTCGACCAGAGCTGGGATCTCTCTGAGAACATCTTGAGTTCTTGTGTCTGCCGTGTCCAGGCCCTGGGATAATATGTATGAGACACTTTAAAATTCAAGAACGTAGTTATTACATGGCAGGTACCTCTCTGTTTTACCTTTTAGGGAATGAGAATGTAGGGTCTAGAGCAGTGTTTCTCAACCCGTGGATCACAACCCCTTTGGGGGCCGAATGATCCTTTCATAGGGTCGCCCAAGACCATCCAAAAATTCAGATATTTACATTACGATTCGTAACAGTATCAACATTACAGTTATGAAGCAGCAACAAAAATAGTTTTATGGCTGGGGTGACCACACCATGTGGAACTATATTAAAGGGTCACAGCATTAGGAAGGTTGAGAACCACTGCTCTAGGGAGATGGCTCAGAGCCCTTGCTGCTCTTTCAGAGGACCCTGGTTCGGTTCCCAGCACCCACATCTAGTGGCTCTCAACTGTCTGCAACTCCAGGTCCAGAGTATCAAATGCTCTCTCTGTTCTCGGCAGGCACTACTGCATGCACACATGCACACATGTATACACACACACACACACACACAAAATAAGTAAATAAATACGTGATAAATCTTTTTTAAAAAATAAGAATATAATTACAGAACTTGAGAGGTGGCTGTTGTGACAAAGGCTTTAGAATTGCGGAGACTTTTTGGTAACATTTTGGAAATGTTTGAAGCATGTCTTTTGACTGTGCCTCGCCAGGCTAGTGCACAGCATTTGATGCATGTGACCACCCGTGAGCCTGAGAGCGCCCCAGCCCTGCCTCCCCCCTATTGCATGCTCTGGGTTTTGCAGAAAAATGTTGGGGCACGATTTGCCGAAGGTACACCCTGATTTGGTCAGATGCCTCGCCACCACGCCTTTTCCTGTTCTAAAGATAGGAATGTTCCTTAAGGAAACCGGTCCCGAATTTTCCGTTACTTTTGATTACCTTTTCTCTTAGGAATGTCAAACAGTGCCCATCAACTGCTCTGAATGTTGCTCACTATAAACAGGACCAGACAAAGAAAGCTACAGGGGAGGGAGGGACGAGGGATCCTGAAGGGCGCTGAGTACCACTGTTTCCAGGGTCTCAGCCCGGCCTGGTGGCTGAGAGCTGAGGCAGGAAGATTGCCTGGAGTTGGGCCAGCCTGAGCTACAGTGTGAGACTCTATCTCAGGATGGGGGTACGGGGGAGCTTACAGCTTCAGGCCTTTGCATGAGTTCCTTTCTGTTTTAATTCATCATCATTAGCACTAAGTCATCTTACTGTGCAGGAGAAGGTGATAATCCAGAAAGGCAGCCCACATAGTCTCTGGCTGCAAACCACCCATTGTTGCCGTGATCTCGGCACAATGGCTGTCTTGTGAGATTGCCCTCTCTCTTTGGAATTTCATGGAATCGGGGATCGCTTATCTTTCACGATCTTATTGTTCCATCGGATGGTTAAAGTTGAGAGACTGTTTGCACCACAAATACAATCTGCATGGGTGGGCCAGCAAGGTGGCTCAGCAAGGAAAGGCCCTTGCCATACAAGCCAAGTGACTGCAGTTTGATTCCCAGAACCAGTGTAACTCTGGGAAGAGAGAATTGGCGTCAAGAAGTTCCCTTTGACTTTCATGTGCGCAAACACACACACACACACACGCACGCACGCACATACACACACTTAAGTTTAAAACTAAAAAAATTTTAAAATTTATAAATAGTGATAAAACGACATAAGGGCCAGGGTGTAGCTCATCTGGCAAAGTGCCAGTCACGCCCAAAACCCTGAGCTCCGTCTGTCCCCAACACCACATAAACTAGGGCTAGCGTCACACACCTGCAGTCCAGCATTGGGAAGGTAGAGGCAGGAGGATCAGAAATCCACAGTCATCCTCCGCTACCTAGTGAGGCAGAGGACAGCCTGAGCTACCCAAGGGCCTCTCTAAAAACAAAAAATAATAACCTTTATGGCTGCTAAAATGGAACTTAAATTTTCACCCTGAACATGAACAAAGGTGGAAGTAAGCAAAATTAGCATCCATGAACACAGCAATAAGAGAGAGAGAGAGAGAGAGAGAGAGAGAGAGAGAGAGAGAGAGAGAGAGAGAGAGAGAGAGAGGACAGTCTCATTGACAATTCGGTAGTTTCAAAGCCTCCAAGGAAGATAGATACTCTGAGTTAAAAAAAAAAAATCCAAGTTCTGTACTCTGTGTCATTTCTGCCCCCTGCTGGATACATCTAGTATCACAATGTTTTCTGCCGCTTGTTAATCAAGTAGTGTCAAGATATATCCTGGTGCACTAAAATTTTTTATATTAAAATTTATTGTATTTATAAAGTCCCAATTTCATTTCCAAGTAAATGCTGCTTTTAAAGAAGTTTAATCTCCTTTATTTATTTAAAAGTAGTGAGTTTACAGGTATAATTTCTTTTAAAATAATATAAATTTTGCATCATGTCAACACAATTGTAATTTCTTAATCTTTGTAAAAAAAATTCCCTTTCAGGAAATTTTAATAATTTCATAAGGAAATGATTACAGATTCCATTTCATGGAAAATGTTTTTTGAGTTGGGCATGGTGGCACATGCCTTTAATCCCAGTACTTGGGAGGCAGAGGCAAGCCCATCTCTAAGTTTGAGGCCAGCCTGGTCTACAGAATGAGTTCCAGGCCTGCTGGAGCCACACAGAGAAACCCTATCTCTCAAAGCTAAAAAACAAAAAAGGTTTTATTGTTTTGACGTTATTGAATCCAGTGGTCGTTCCGTGGTAGAGCTCCTGCCTGGCACCCGGGGGCCCTGGGTTTGATCCTCAGCAACACAAGGACATCTATTGATCAGCTTTGTGTTGTTACTGTTCGTGCCACATGTCCACATTTCTAAGGCATGTTGTTGAGGTGTGCACTATCATTCAGGAAGTCTGAGCCCCCGAGGACCAGAAAGAACGAACCTATGTGAGCCAAAGTAGAGAAAGAGAGCTCACAGGCTCCACTCTACTCCAAGGTCAAGCCTTAACTTCAGGCTCGTTTAGATAGCCCCAGTTACCCGACTTCTCTGCTCCTAGTAAGAAACATCACCAAAGGATGCCAGGAATAGCCAGACTTAATTCATAGTAACAATGACAAGGGCCCACAAGATGTCTCCGTGAGTAGAGGTGCTTGCCACCTAGCCGTAACCTGAGTTTGATCTGTGGGACCCACAGGCTAGAAGGCAAGAACCACCTCCCCAAAGTCCTCTAACCTCCACACGCCCTCCCTCAATACTAGTTACAGGTGATTGTGAGTCGCCTGGTGTGGGTGCTGGGAACTGAACTCTGGCCCTCTGGAAGAGTAGTGTGTGCTCTTAATTTCCGAGCCATCTTTCCAGTCCCAAACAATAAAAACTTGAAGCATATATTTGAAAACCCAACACCTAAAACACGAGGAAGGCACTACTGGCTTAGCTGTTGGATACCAAATGATGTCGTGTGTCCCCCCCCACACATCTCACTCTTTAGATAATCCCTTCTTTTTATTCTCTTTCCTTTTGCTTTCAAACTACCTTGGGGGTGATTTTTATTTTCCTTTTTGAGGAGCAATTATCAGCATTTATTGCTGAATCACAATAACAGCCCTGTGGCCTTCAGAGTGCAAAAAGTGTGTTCTGAGGATAAAATGCTGAGTTCAGAGATTTGGCCTGAATTTGCCCTCTAAAGATATCTGGTTCTTTGGCAATCTAAACTTGAGAGTAATGTTGGCAAGGTCACTGATTGCTTTAATGACCTTTGTATGGAGGGCGTGACCCAGTCTAATAAAAGCCCCATACAGCCTCACACACTCATGCACACGTGCACACACACACCCTGCACACATTTACTGGATCTGGTTTTACACTCCCTCGTTAAATCCTGACTTGGAATACTTAAAATACTGAGGTGGCTGGAGATGGCTCAGCAATTAAGAGCTCTTGTGCTGGACTGAAATTCAGATCCTGGCACCCAAGTAACAATCCAGGCACCCCGCAAAGTCCGCCGCTGTAGCTCACGGGGGAGGGGGTAGAAATAGGAGGACCCAGAGGGTAGAAAATGTGAGCGCAGCTTCTGGGAAAGACTCTGTGTCAAAGGATGCCCTCTTCCGGCTCCTTTGTGTACCCGGAGGTACATGTGTGCACATACACACACACACACATACACACACAAATATTTTTGGAGTCTACTAATTGGACTGATGAGATGACTTGCTGAGTAAAGGTAGCTACCGCTGCCAAGGCTGCCAACCTGAGTTCAATCCAGTGACTTCCGATAGCGGAAGAACTGACTCCTGGAAGCGGTCCTCCGACCCCCACTCATCCACCCCACCACGCACACATCCACAGCAAATAATTTTTAAAAAAATGTATTTCAGTAATTTCTAAATACTAATTGAAGAGTCATTCGAAAATCCTTGAATTGATATCCAAAAAAAGAATATTCTTTTCAGTATCAGAGATGAGGGTGGCAGTGGCAGTGGGGGATGAGGGCTTAGCTTTTCTAAACCAGTTGGGGCTTGTGGTGGGTAGGGGGTCTCCTTCACGGTACAGCCCCCAGACTTAGCGGTGAACCCTTTTGCACGTCTGCGTGGTAACTGTGTATTGTCCTCTCTGCTTTTCCCTTGGAAGACATGACAATGGACGAAGTGCGAGAATTCGAACGAGCCACTCAGGAAGCCACCAACAAGAAAATCGGCGTTTTCCCACCCGCCATTTCGATCTCCAGCATCGCACTGCTGCCTTCCTCAGTGCGCAGCGCCCCGTCCAGCGCCCCGTCCACCCCTCTTTCCACAGATGCGCCAGAATTCCTGTCCATTCCCAAAGACCGGCCCCGGAAAAAATCTGCTCCAGAGACACTCACACTTCCGGATCCCGAGAAAAAAACCACCCTGAATTTACCTGGTGTCCACTCTTCTGAAAAGCCATGTCGGCCCAAGTCAGAGTAACTTCATGTGAACATCCCATTGGGTTTTGTATTTTCATTTGAGGCTTTTTTTTTTTTTTTTTAAGAATTCTCTGATAGAGGAAAGGACTGCCTCGTCACTCAGATATGTCCTTTGATCTCAGAGTGTGCATGTGGTTAAATATTTTAACAGATAGCAAGAACCCCTACGTGTGCCACACAGCATCATAGTGAACATGAGATGTAAGACTAGGAAAAATAAAACAGGAGGGTGCTGAGGAGAGAACTTAGCCAGGAAAGGGCTGCAGGAGCTTGCATGAAGCCCTGCGTTCCATCCCCGGCGTGATGAAATCAAAAACAATCAAACAAAAACCCCACAGCATCTATAGATTTATGTGTGGGGGGCCCTGGCGAGTCTGACGTGGGCTTCAATGGTAACCAGGTGAATGGATGGAAAGCCGTGAAGCCGGTTTTGTTGATTTTTTGTTTTGTTTTGTTTTGTTTTTATTTTTGTAAGATGTGGTAAAATAATGAAGTCAATTTCCTCCCATCAAACATGAAATTCTCAACAACAAAAAAGAAAATACTCTCAGGTGTCACTCGCCTAATAGATAAATTTTGGACTGCTGACCACCAATACTTGAATGCCAATTGTTATCAATATTCCTGTTTTGATTAGTCTGACTCAGGATTTGGGGCCTAATCAACTCCTTAAATTTTTGAAAATTTTAATGACCAATTTCTAGAGGCTCCAAGTGCAATTAAACAATGACTTCTTTATACCTTTTCATAGAATTTAATAAAGATCCCATCTGTTCCCGTCTCTTAGTAATTTCCCCTTTTGTACCCTGGTGGCCTCTCAAATTTTTAGACTTGCCTGGATGACTGTGATCATAGCTGATATAATGTGGAATGATCTGGAAACTGAGAGCCCCAGGTGAGACAAACACCTCCTCTTCAGGTACCAATGAAGCTTGACCTTTGACCTGTGAGTGTCCATCATCCATTACAGGCCTCAGAAATTCCAGTGAACTAAATAGAATTCATTGACAATCTCCCACATGAGGAAGTTCAGAGTGGACTAAGTTACCTGGGCTTAACCACTATCAAAATGTCCGGTGTCCAAACCTTGCAAAAAAAGAATCCTCCCGACCCGGTTAAAAGTGCTTAGCAACACCCAGACATACCTGGAATGGGATGCCAATCACCAGGTTTAGAAAACATTATTCTCTTACTCCTTCCTTACAATCCAAATATTGTGGGCTGGGGTGTAGCTCAATGGTAGAGTTCTTGCCTAGCATGCAGACGGCCCTGGGCTCCGTCCCCAACCCTGCGTAAAGGAAACAGTGCTGTTGGCAATGTCTGGGGGAGCCAGTAAACACAGTCACCTGGGGACCTTGTCTCCATGATTGGAATCACCGAGTCCTATTCGTACAGAGGTGTGGTCATAAATGCCCCCTTTGTCCTGATCTCATTGCTGAGAGACGTTGAAATGGACGTCAGAGTCCAGGCCAACAGCTGGCAAGGTCATTCGTCAAAATGGCAGGGAGGAACCTGTCACTGTTGCCCCTCACTGTCTTTAAATCCATGGGGAAGGCAAGCAGAATGTCAGCAATGAGCAAGAGGTCGCTGGGGAGCTCCAGAGCCCATGTCCTAGCTGTCCTTTCTGACTGTGGCCTCCAACCTCAGGCAAGGAAATGACCCCCAACACAGATCCCAAAGGAAAGAAAACAGACCTAGGAGTGTATTCTCCTTCCCTGCCCGCTCCCAGCCAAAGGACCCTGCCCGCACCCTGTCTTGAGTGCTCTGCACTCCAGTGTCTCTCACAGGCGCTGGCCCCTTGAGCCCAGCACCGGAGTGCTGAGTATGCCTAGATCATTTATCAGTAGATGGATGTTGCGCCCAGTACTCAAAGGAAAACTGCAAATAGCTCTGCGCACCAGTTCATCTTTCCCTTAAGGGGGCCGTGCCGTAGTAGGGTGCCCGAGAAGCATGACTCTCGCTTGTGGGAAGTCGCCATCTTCCCTCGAACCCTTTGGACTGCTCAGCGGCTCCCTCTCCAAGCGGCTGTACTCAGTGAGAATGTCTGGCTTTAAAAAGCAAAATTCTCCCTTTGAGAAGACACAGAGTCTATATATCTGCTCCCCGTTTGCAAGCTGAAACCCGGCTGGGGTGGGCTCATTGGTTTTCGTGTGGTACAAATTGGTTTCGTGTCAGTACCATGCCACGTTCCCTTTTCTATGCCAGCTTTTGTTGTCAAGGTCAGCAGTCTGTTTCACTTTGAAAAGCCACTTTCTGATTCCCTTTCTGTGGGTTTTCTTTCCTTTATAGTCAGCCCAACACCTTTGACACCAATTGCGGCGCTAACCTCTGATAGTGTAATTCTTAACCAGCACGCGTGTGTTCAGCTTTTCTGCCTACGTGTGGTTTGCCTGTGCCACAACTAAGGAAGGGGTGGGAGTCTGGATATTTCGTTAGCTGCTTGGAATATGTAATCCCGTCATCACAAAGCATACCTGACTTCGATATTTTCTGAATCTTGATTTTTCCAAGTATCTCTTCGCTCTGTCCTGACCTGAGTCCGCTCCTGTGGGATAGAAGCCCGCGATGAATGTGTACATAGGACATGAATAACTCTTGTGAGGATGGAAACAAAATGGCTGCATGATGGAAATTTGGGAAGACAAAAAAAAATATAGCAGAAACTTGAATTTACTAAGCATGTTTGAGGGGGAAATAGAGTCCTTAACTCAGTGCCTCTGTCTGCCATGTGAAAACCTCCAACTTTGTTCACCAAAACTGTATTATACCTGTACATATATATATATACATAGACAAAAATGCAGGATAGTGAGTCCCGCACCACAGTTCTAAGTCTCCGGTAGCCAAACTGAAGGAAGTAACCCATAGGATAATACCTGTGTTTACCCCCTCTTCATCGCCGATGTTGGTGGATGCTACTGAAATGGCCATACATGTCTTTACTCCAGGTGGCTTTCGGATAGGCAATACCCCTGAGCTCTAGGCGTGGTACAGCACTGTCGCTTTGTCCAGGCTTTTCCTGGCTCAAGGAGGCTTTGCGGTGTCTTATTGCATAAGGTCTGTCTGAAGCTGCCTCGGACGAGCATTTCCTCTCGAGCTGCAGTTAGAGAACGCAAAAGAACTGAGAGAGAGAGAGGAGAGGCTGCGACATTGTCGGTTGCCACTTTGTTGCTGGGTCTGTTTGTAAAGTCCTCGCATCGATGTGGGGAATTGTTTTAATTTATTTACAGGTGCGCGTCAGCGTGTTCTAGGGGGTGGAAATAAGTTAGCTCAACTGTGGGTGAATGGACGCAAACACATAATGAACACACACACACACAAGCAACGGCTGTCAGAATGGCTCAGAGGGCCGGAAGCACTTGCCACCAAGCCTGACAACCTGAGTTCAATCCCCAGGTTGCACATGAAAGAAAACTAATTCTCTTAAGTTGTCCTCTAACCGTCACATTCAGTGGTGTGTACACACACATACACACACAGATATAATTTAGTACTCATGTCGCTTATTTTCACAGCCTGTCATAAACTGTAAACTAAGAGACATCTTGATAAAAACCCATTTGAGTGAAATTTCTAGGCTCAGGTGTTTCTGAGTGCTTTGAAATCCCACCTCCTTCAGTATCTCTGCGCTGCTCAGAGGTGACAGACCCCAGGCTGCCAGCTGGTTTAGGTCGATAGGAATTTCCTTTATGAAAAAGGCCGGCATAGGGTTGACTATCCTTTCCATCTGAGCAGTTCATCCCAGGGAGAATAGCTCCATGGGTTTCCATCCGTTCCCCATGCTTTGTCGGTCACCCGACTAGGTGGCTAGATGACAGTAGGCCGTCTGAGCCATAGTTGCAAAGATGACAGAATCCTGGCCTGGGCTATAAATTGACATAAATAAATACATTAAGCTCTTCATCCTTGGTGAGACACCGTCACGTGGTGTTGACACACAGACGCAAGACAGCTTGGGTTCTTCTGTGCGCCACCTCCAAAGCGGTCCGTGTCTGCTGTCTAACTGCTCAAGCTTTTCGGGACGTCATGCCGTGAAAGGATGAATTCGTGGAGGGTGTTAGAGACAGTACCCCTTAACTGCAACTCCGTGAAGTTATGCTCACCATAAGCCTCCCCTCCTTCTGATTTTTCAAGTTGAAGTGGTGTTTGTAGAATTTCAAGTCTCCCTTTAGGTTTCTCTGTGCCCCCCAAAGAAAGAGGAGGTTCTCTTGAGTTGGCGTTATCCATGTTCCGTGTATGTGTCCTTTCCAGTGTAAAACAGTGTTTACATTTTCGAGCTGAGATCTTGATTGGCTGACTTACTCTATAAAATACCACTGCCACCGCTGAAGGACCAAGTGTTGGAACACAGAGAGTTGCCAGCAAGGCGAGCGGAAGGGACGCGCGTCCGTCTGTGTCATTCTATGGCTGTACTGTCGTCTGTGCCCGCCCCCGTTATTTATTATTGTTGATATCTTACTTTTTCTTACATTCTGTTGTAAATAAAGTACAAAGCAATCTTCTTCCCAAGCGTAGCTTCCTCTTTCTCAACTAGTCTCAGGGGACTGTTAGCCAGTGTTAATGGGACAGTCAGTGGGGAAGGAAGAAGCCGATTACTGTACACAGTGCTATGGCCTTATGTGTAAGCATGCCTCCCCTACTGAGGGACATACATGGCCTCACATGCAAGACCGTTGGGAGGAAAAGCCCCGGTGTCCATAATTTTCCAGCCGAAAAATAGCAAAGGAAAAGCTGGACGGTGGTGGTGCACACCTGTAACCCCAGCACTTGGGAGGCAGAAGCAGGTGGATCTCTGTGAGTTTGAGGCCAGCCTGGTCTAAAGAGAGAGTTCTAGGACAGCCAGGGCTACACCAAGAAACCCTGTCTTGAATCCCCCCGTCAAAGTGAAGGAAATCTATAATCCCATAAAATGAATGTATAAACTCCCTTATCCACCTGTCAGATACTTGAATGTTCATAGAGTGAGATCACATAACCTACAGGAATCCTTGGGAGTATATATATACAGATATACAGAGTGAGTTTCCAGGACAGCTACAACTACATAATAGAGAGACCCTCTCTCAACAAAACAAAACAACAAAACGACCTAACTGGTCTGTCTAACTCAGCAGAGTATTTACTTATTTTCCTGGCATCCCCAATGATCTGAATTCTAGTTCCAGTGCGCGCGCATGCGCGCACACACACACACACCCCTAACTTGGCATGGAGTGGATGTGGCTGGCACTCCCAAGGATTCCTGTAGGTTATGTGATCTCACAGAGACCCACCTACATCTTAACCACTGAGCCATCTCTCCAACCTTCATAAACTTCTTTAATTCAAAATTAACAAGGAGCTGGGTGGTGGTGGCACATGCCTTTAATTCCAGCACTCAGGAGGCAGAGACAGGTGATCTCTGTGAGTTCGAGGCCAGTCTGGTCTACAGAGTGAGTTCCAGGACACGCACCAAAGCTACATAAAGAAACACTTTCTCAAAAAAAAAAAAATAAAACAGCACTGACCCATGTATCTAGTTCTGGGATTCAGGTGTGTGCTGGTACCATTTATATAGGACACAACCCTAGTTGAACCACCCATTTTCTTTAAGGATTTATTTTATTTATGTGTGTTTGTTTGTCTTTAGGAGGGCATCAGATCCCTCAGAACTGGAGTTATAGGCATGGCTGCCAGGATCTGAACCTGGGTCCCCATGTTTGAGTAGCAAGCACTCTTAAGAAATGAGCTGGGGGGCTGGAGAGATGGCTCAGTGGTTAAGAGCATTGCCTGCTCTTCCAAAGGTTCTGAGTTCAATTCCCAGCAACCACATGGTGGCTCACAACCATCTGTAATGAGGTCTGGTGCCCTTTTCTGGCCTGCAGACATACACACAGAATATTGTATACATAATAAATAAATAAATATTTAAAAAAAAAAAAAAAGAAATGAGCTGTCTCTCCAGCCCCACAGCCTGGTTCGCAGAGACAGGGTTTCTCAGTAGCTCTGACTCGTGTCCTGGAACTCCCTCTGTGGACCAGGCTGGCCTCAAACTCACAGAGATCCACTTACCTATGCCTCCCGAGTGTGGGATTAAAGGCGTGCGTCACCACCAGGGCACACTGGGTCACTTCTTAAGGAAAGCCAAAATTGCCCTGCCATGGCTTCACTATCTCTAGCAGTTCCAGTTGTTTACACGAGGGTCATCTGGGGTTGGTGAGTATGGGGACAGAAATGATTCCCTGTCCCTGGTTCACTAATCTCTTTGGGGTTCATGCAGAAACACATCCCTTACTCATCTTCCAGTTAATCCTGGAAGAAATGCCACCATCTTGGGCTGACTGGCTGAGTGAGTCAGGGTACCTGCTGTCAAGTCTGATGACTGGAGTTTAGTCCTCCCCAAGTCAGAAGAAGATCAGCCAACAGAAGTTGACCTCTGACCTCGACACACACACACAATAAACAAAAATAAATAAATAAAAAGTAGGTGCAATTTAAAAGAAGAAAGAAGCTGTCACAGTCTGACCTCTGAATGGAGCAGGCACGCTGCTTACACTCAAGTTCTATGAGTGGTGTGATATCAGTTCAATTAACTAAAACATGTTTCCTTTTGTAGCTCCAACTTCACCATTACACCCCCATCCTGCCTTTTAATTCTGTATTCAAAACACACAAACTTCCCACACACTGCTGCCGGCTGGCTTTCGGCCTGCGCTCCTTGGGCGGAGGCTGCCTCACGGGGCTGAACTATATGGGGCTGTTAAATATTTGCAGGCCTAACGCTCAGTGTCTAGGTGCTTGTGACACACCCCGTCCCGAGTTCCTCAGCTGAGCTTTTCCTCACAAGTGTCTTCCTGCCGAGGCCTAACCTTAGACTTGCGCACACCCACGTATTTCTTGAAGAGATCCTCAGTGGCCATCACGGTCATCACATTCCTGGAGGTATTTCCACCTCTGGCCACCAACTGCACCTTGGTCTCAAAGTTCAGGACACAACCTGGCTGGAATAGCCATCCATGAAACTGCCAGGGTCAGCTGGAGGGTTTGATGGCTTTGCCTGGGCAGCCTGGGTCTTCATCTACACCCGGGTGTGTGGTGGATCCACCAAGCCCTGTTTCCAGAGCTACAGATTGACTTTTTCTGCCTAACTTGTCTACACATGAATTCTCTCTTCCACCATGTGCAGCTTAATCGACTGCCTCATTTCAGAACCCAGGGCTTACCTGCTTTCCTCTTCCTGGGAAAGGAGGTGTTCTAGCTGTTGCTGTGAGAAATAATAGCATACCAATTGCCTTAGTCGGGGTTTCTGTTCCTGCGATGAAACACTACAACCAAAAAGCAAATTGAGAAGGAAAAGGATTTATTCGGCTTACACTTCCACACCACTGTTCATCACTGAAGGAAGTCAGGACAGGAACTCAAACAGGGCAGGATCCTGGAGGCAGGAGCTGATGCAGAGGCCATGGAGAGGTACTACATACTGGATTGCTCCTCACGCCTTGCTTAGCCTGCTTTCTTATAGAACCCAGGACCGCCAGCCCAGGGATGTCCCTACCCACTATGGACGGGGCCCTCCCCCATCAATCACTAATTAAGAAAATGTCTTACAGGTCTACCTGCAATTCTATCTTATGGAGGAATTTTCTCAGTTGAGGTTCCCTCCTCTCAGATGACTGCAGCTTGGATCAAATTGACAAAATAATCCAGCAAACTGACCAAAAGCAACTTGCAGAGAGGGTTTATTTCAGCTAATATATCATAGTTTGTCACTGAGGGAGGCTCAGGACCAGAGACCAAGGTTTATCTTTTTTTCTCCTCTCTGTCTCCCCCGTTTCTCTTCCCCCTTCTCTCTCCTCTCTCTCCTGTCTACTGCCCCAACACACACACACACACTTCATTCTATTATTAATCATGTGTGTATCTGTGCGTGGAAACAGGCATGTGTGAGTACAATACCCTTGGAGGCCAAAAGAGGTTGTGAGCTGCCGCATGTGGGTGCTACAAACTGAACCGGGTTCTCTGGAAGAGCAGCCAGTGCTCTTAACTACTGAGCCACCTCTCCAGCCCCTCAGCTACCTTTCTCAGACAGCCAGGACCCTTCTGCCCAAGGATGGCACTGCCCAAAGTGGGATAGGCCCTCCTACATCAACGAGCAAGCAAGAAAATGCCCCACAGACATGCCCATGAGTCAATCTGAGAAAAGAAATCCCTCAGTTGAGACTCCCCTCTTCCCAGATATGTTGAAGTTTGTGGTCAGGCTGATAAATCATAAACTAACCAGTTTGGAGCAGGTCAGTACTTTGCAGCAATGTCCTTGTTCTGTCCCCAGCATGTGAGAAAAAGAAAAGAAAAAAAGATAGAGGAGGAGGTCAGGGGATGTAGCTCAGTAAGTACGGTGCTTGCCTAGCGTGTACAAAGCCTTGGCTTCAATGCCCACTACCACATAAATCAGGTGTGGTGGTACACCTTTGTAATCCTAGCACTGGGGAGGTGGAGGCAGAAGGATTATATTTTAGTTGCCGTTCTATTGCAATATGACCACAGCAATTCTTATACAGAAAAATATTTAATTGGGGCTGACTTACAGTTTCAGAGGTCTAGTCCATTGTCGTCATGGCAGGGATCATGGAAGCATGCAGGCAGACATAGTGTTGGAAAAATGGCTGAGACTCTACATCCAAATCTGCAAGCAACAGGAAGAAAGAGAGACTGAGCCTGGCTTGAGCTTCTGAAACCTCAACCCACCTCCAGTGACACACCTTCTCCAACAAGGCCACACCTCCTAATACATTAAAATAATATCATTCCCTATGTGCCTATGGGGACCATTTTCATTCAAACCACCATAGATTAGACCAACCTTGGGGGCTGGAGAGATGGATCAGGGGTTAAGAGTATTTGTTGTTCTTGCGGAGGACCTGGGTTCAATTCCTAGTACCCATGTGATGGCTAACAACCATCTGTAATGCCAGTTCACAGGAGGATCTGATGCCTTCTTCTAGCCTCCACGGGGACTGCACGCATGTGGTTCATATACATGCAAGCAAAACAACCACACATGTAAAATAAAAAATTTTAAAAACATATCAATCTTGGTTACGTAGTCAGTTTGAAGCCTAAAAATAAAATATTGGGAACCTCTTAAGTTCAGTGCATTCAGTGCAACAATAAAGGGCTGAATTAAGCACCTGAGATTTAAGGGATCATTTTGTTAACTATGAAAACCAGTTATGGAGCCAGCAAGATAGTTTAGCAGAGAAAGCATTTCCACCAAGCCTGACAACCTGAGTTCAAACTCTGGGACCCACATGATTGAAGGAAAGAACGGACTCTTGCAAGCTGCTGTCAATTCCACTGATAGAGAATGAGACCAGGGCCACAATTTAAAGCCAAATTTGAAGCAAACTTTAATTGAATACTGGCCAGGTGAGTGGGCTCTGAACAGGTCCATCGCTGGGTTTCCAGAAGATGGCCCAGAATCAAGTTTTGCAAGGACTTAGGAAGGAAAATCCATCTGGGTGGTGGTGGCACACACCTTTAATCCCAGCACTTGGGAGGCAGAGGCAGGCAGATCTTTGTGAGTTCGAGGTCAACCTGAGCTGCAGTGAGTTCAAGGACAGCCAGGGGTGTTACACAGAGAAACAAACACTGTCTTGAAAAATTAAAAAAAAAAAAAGAAAGAAAGAAAGAAAGAAGGAAGGAAGGAAGGAAGGAAGGAAGGAAGGAAGGAAGGAAGGAAGGGAAGAAGAAAAAACCCATAATTCATTGCATTTCCCATCAGGTCCAATCAGGGGCAAGCACACATCCTGATGTATTTCCTACCTGTGCACCTCCCATCCACATGTGATCAAGCACTGGAGCAGATGGAGCAAACAAACTTGTTTAGGGAGTGAAAACGTGGGGCTTGTTATCTCCCAAAGACAAGAGCCTCCAGGGTTTCAGGAACTGCCTGTCCTTGGACAAGAGGCTTACAGGTCAGAGGCATTTTTGTTTAGTGGGTCTCTATGGAAGAGTCATTAGAATGGAACTGACTCTCACACTGCCCTCTGACCTCCACACTCACACGGTGGTGTATGTGTGTCCCCACTCCCCCCGCCACTCACATAATAAGTAGATACTTTTGTTGTTGTTGTTTTTTCTAGACAGGGTTTCTCTTTTTAGCTCTTGCTGTCATGGAACTCACTCTGTAGACCAGACTGGCCTCCAACTCGCAGAGATCTTCCTGCCTACTGCCTCCTGAATGCTGGGATTAAAGGCGTGCACCACCACCGCCTGGCCTGATACTTTATTTTTTTATAAATAAAAAATAATGGACAGACCTCCTTAAATGTCCCCAAAGAGAGTTTTAGCCACTCTCACTGGAGGGGGTCTGAGGGCAGACAAATCTGGTGATTTTAAAATTTTATCCCAAAGGGCTGGAGAGATGGCTCAGCGGTTAAGAGCATTGCCTGCTCTTCCAAAGGTCCTGAGTTCAATTCCCAGAGACCACATGGTGGCTCACAACCATCTGTAACGAGATCTGGTGCCCTCTTCTGGCCTGCAGGAACACACACAGACAGAACATTGTATACATAATAAATAAATAAATATTTTTAAAAAAATTTATCCCAAAATAACTTTCCCACTCCCAGGGGCTGGTCCGTGGGAGCTGCTGGCAGCTGACTACACACAGGCAACCCTGGAGAGTCGAGTTGTGCCACACACAGCAGCCCTGTTCTGAGAGCTTCCAAAGATAGCTCACTGCTCTGGGGCGCAGAATGCAGATAAAGCCACTCATGGGGCCAGAAGTGTTCACTGCCTTGTCTATGAACGGCCCTTGGAAATTTGGCAAGATTTCTATTGGTTTGAATTTTTCCAGTGTCACCTTGAAGGTATTCTACTCCTTTGCATCCTGAGATAATGACATTTCACCATTGCTAGCTATTTCAGGATTTAATTTTTTTAAATTGAGTCTACGTGCACATGTCTGTAGTTTGGTTCGAGAAGCCGCAATGAAGCTGCAGGTGGCTGAAAGACACACAGTGAGTCCTGGCAACCGAACTCCTCTGCAAGAGCAACAACCCATCTTAACTACAAAGGCATCTCTCTCCAGGCCCACTTTTTTCAATTTTTATTTACTTATTATCTTTTTATTTATTTGGTTTTCCAAGACAAGGTTTCTCTATATAATAGTCCATGTTGTCCTGGAACTCACTCTGCAGGCTGGCCTCGAACTCACACTGATCTGCCTGCTTCTGCCTCCCAAGTGCTGCCATGCACCACCACTGCCTGGCAGCTGTAATTCCCCAATCCCTGCAGAAACTTGCTAAGTACCTCATTCCTCTGACCATTCGGGTCCTCTCACTTTGTGGTACTAAGGATGCAGATGCAGACAGATCTCTGTGGGTTGGAGACCAGCCTGGTCTCCAGAGAGAGTCCCAGGACAACCAGAGCTACATAGTAAGAGCTGTTCATAGAAAAGAAGAAGAAACATTGGTGACAACCGCAGAGAGACGGGCTACGAGACTGGGGAATCTCTCCTGCAGGCTTCAGATGCTGTCTGTTAGCTTCTGTGTTGGTAGACACTATTTGTTAAGTTAGTAGATTCCAAAGGGTTTTTATCGATTAGTCAAAGGCTGTTAGTTCTGACACAGGCAGACACCGAGTGGCTGTTCAGGGCTAAAGCGAGCCTGAGATAAGGTGACTGTCAACACTCCAGCCTCTCCATGTCCCCACAGTTCTAGCGGTCATTCGGCCTTGGCAGACACAGCTTCTTCCCTGGGATTCTTGTTCAGATGTACGTGCTCTCCAACAAGGTGGAAGGTGACTGCCTTGTGTCCTATACCCTAGGGTCATGTGAGCATCATCCTTAAAGCCCAGAATGTTTCACATGAGAAAAGCACTGGTCTCATTTCTAACACATAACAAGGGCAAAGTCTAAAATTACCTCCTACTCATTCAGTTAGTTTGAAACCTCGTAGGTGGACTTTTCTTGCCTGCCTGCCTGCCAGTTCCTGAATAACGGACACAGAAACTTAATATTAATGATAAATACTTAACTGACAAGCTCAGGCTTATTACTAACTAGCTCTTATAACTAAATTAACCCATTTCTATTAATCCGCATTCTGGCACATGGTATTACCTCTCTTCTATCTTTTTTTTTATATTTATTTATTTATTATGTATACAATACTCTGTTTTGTGTGTATGTCTGCTGGCCAGAAGAGGGCACCAGACCTCTTTACAGATGGTTGTGAGCCACCATGTGGTTGCCGGGAATTGAACTCAGGACCTCTGGAAGAGCAGGCAATGCTCTTAACCACTGAGCCATCTCTCCAGCCCCACCTCTCTTCTATCTTATACTTACTTCCCGTTTCTCCTGTCTGGCTGGCGACTACCCTGACTCCCCCCTTCTTCTTCCCAGTGTCCTTAGTCTGGTTTTCCCACCTAACCTTATCCTATCCAGCTACTGGACGGTCAGTTTCTTTATTAACCCAATGACAGTGTAAAGGAATATTCCACAGAATCTGTTTCTAAATTTCCCCAAATCTGCTTCCTTTGTTTTGATTGTTGTTGTTGTTGTTACAGAGTCTTATGTAGCCCTGCTTGGCCTCCAATTTACTAGTATCCAAGGATGACCATTAGCTTAGGGTCCTTCTGCTACCACCTCCCATTCACTGACATAACAGACATGCAACAATGTGCCTGGCTTGTGCAGTGCTGAATACGAACCCAGAGCTTCCTGCATGTTATACCAGTACTCTGTCAACTAGGCTGTATGCTCAACCCGAGTCATTCCCAAAGATACCCCCACCTGCAAAAAAAAAAAAAAAAAAAAAAAAACCTTAATAATGTCCTAAGTAACAAGAAAGGAATATCTCAAGAATAAGAAAGGAAGGGGCTGGAGAGATGGCTCAGCATTTAAGGGCACTTGTTGCTCTTGCTGAGGACCCAGGTTCAATTCCAGGCACCCATGGCTCACAACTGTCTATAACTCTCCTTCTAAGGGAATCTGCCCTCTTCTGACTTCTATGGGCACTGCATGTATATGGTACGGACACACACATGAAGGCAAAACACTCATACATATAAAATAATGAGTAAAATTGCCAGGTGGTGGTGGCACATACCTTTAATCCCAGCTCTCGGGAGGCAGAGGCAGGCAGATTGCTGAGTTCCAGACCAACCTGGTCTACAGAGAGAGTTCTAGGACAGCCAGGAGAAACCCTGTCTGGAAAAACAAAACAAAAGTATAAATAAAATATCAAATACTTACAAATATATATATTTATTTAAAGAATAAGAAATGTATATACATAAAGTAAAATCCACAAAATCCTCCTTCATTTTCATGTGTGCCACTTGTGAAGAATTCTCTTTTATTCTACAAAGAGAATTCAATGAGAGTACTTAGATCATTAAAAAAAAATAACAAAACCTAGCTAATTTCTGGTTATCCATGGGTCAATAGCTCTGTGCTCAGATTGCCTGAGCAAACTGACCTGCTATTACTGAATACAAAAATGTCAAGCTTCTCTTTTTTCTGATACACCAAATCTCATTTGCATCAGAAAGATAAGCCGCCCTCCACACTTGAAGAAGGCTGGGCAGAAAGAGGTGATTGACACACGGTTTGACTTTGTGTCCATTTTCAAAGCAAAGCCTTGGTGGAAACTCTCCCATGATTCTTTTCTACATGAAATCAAGCCAAACAGCCGTGCATGGTGACTCACACCTTTAATCCCAGCACCTGGAGAGGCAGAGGCTGGTGAAGCTTTGTGAGTTCCACGCCAGCCCAGGCTACATAGCCAGTTCCAGCCCAGGTGGAGAAAAAAAAAAATCAAGCCAAATGTCCTCAGAGAGGCATACTAAGTGCCTGAAAAATGAACTCTTCAAATCCAGATGCAAATACAAACAAATTTCGATTGCATTTTTAATTTTTTAAGGATTTGTTTATTTATTATATATACAGTGTTCTGCCTCCATGTATGCATGTATGCCTGCAGGTCAGAAGAGGGCACCAGATTTCACTATGGATGGTTGTGAGCCACCATGTGGTTGCTGAGAATTGAACTCAGGACCTCTGGAAGAGCAGTCAATGCTCTCTTAACTGCTAAGCCATCTCTCCAGCCCTTATTACATTTTAATTATCATGTGTGTTTGTATGTGTACATGCACATGTCATGGCACGCATGTGAAGATCAGAAGGGCAACAACATTTGGAAGTCAGTTCTCTGCTTCCACCATGTGGGACTCAGCTTGTCAGTCTTGGTGGCAAGTGCCTTTACCCACTGAGCCATCTCACCAGCCCCAAACAAAATCAATTTCTTTTCTTTTCTTTTCTTTTCCTCCTCCTCCTCCTCCTCCTCCTCCTCCTCCTCCTCCTCCTCCTCCTCCTCCTCCTCCTCTTCCTCCTCCTCCTTTTTTGTGGTTTTTCGAGACAAGGTTTCTCTGAGTAGCCCTGGCTGTCCTGGAGCCCACTCTGTAGACCGGGCTGGCCTCAAACTCACTGAGATCCGCCTGTCTCTGCCTCCCCAGTGCTGGGATTAAAGGCGTGCACACCACCATTGTCCAGCCCCAAATGAATTTTTTTTAAGTGGTTTGAGTGAGATTCTCTTCCTCCTCGCCATGCCAAAAAAGAAAACTAACTTAGGCACAAAGTAGAAAAGAAGGTTCAGAAGGTGGAATTCCTCCATCTCCCGAGAGGAGAGCTCAGCAGCCATTTTCCCAGAGGAAACTCTGGAGCACAGCACAGAGGCTCCCTCGGGGAAAATGAACACTAAGATGGCTTTAGTTTGTTAAGAAAGCACATTTTTTCTGTAAGCTTCCAAAATCACATTGACGGGCTACAGTTTCCCTCCCAGACACAAGGGTATCCATCTGTAACTTCCAGATAGAGAGCGTGGCTTGAGAAGAATTGCTTGCAAGAATACAGATTTTTTTTGTTTTTTTTTTTTGTTTGTTTGTTTGTTTGTTTGTTTTTCGAGACAGGGTTTCTCTGTGGCTTTGGGACCTGTCCCGGAACTAGCTCTGTAAACCAGGCTGGTCTCGAACTCACAGAGATCCGCCTGCCTCTGCCTACAGATTTTTGAGCCAGCTGTGGGGGTGCACACCTTAAACCCCCAGGAGACAGAGACAGGCGGATCTCTGTGTGTTCAAAACCAGCCGGGGCTACTTAGAGAGTCCTTGTCTTAAAAATAACTATATATATAAATTAAATTGTGTGTGTGCGTGCACATGCACGCGTGCATGCACTTATCTGTATGAGTACCACCTGAGTACATTGTCCAAGGAGGCCAGAGAAGAGTGACAGAGCCCCTAGAGTCGAAGTTACAGGTGGTTGTCAGCCATAAAGTGTGTGCTGGGAAACACCTGGGTCCTCAGGAAGAGCAACTGCTGTACCATCTCTCCAGCCCCCTTTTAATGTTGGGTTTTGTTGCTGTTATTGTTTTGATTTTCTGACGGTGGTAGTTTTTTCCTGTTGTGTGTTGTGCACGTGCTTGTATGTGTGTTCGCATGTGTGTGTGATAGTGTGTAGGGGCCAACTGTTGAGGCCAGCTGTCTTCCTGATTACTTTCCATCTTGCCTATTAAGGAAGGGCCCCCGGCTGAATCCAGAGATCATTGGTTCACTGGTCCACAGGAGCCAGCTTGCTCTGGGTTTATCACACCCTTCCCTGTGCTGTGATTATAAGTGAGCTACGATGTCCACATTGTCAGGCCCAAAGGGTACCCCATTTCCCCCGAGAAAGGGCAGGCCCACTGACTTACTCCACAGTTCAGTCTAGGCTGAGCTCAAGCTGGACTCTAGAATGATTTCTGGTGGTTAGCCAACGTGCCCCAGGAACTCATAAAGCAGCTCCCGTCTGCCATAAGACTTTAAGTCCCTTGCCTGTGGCAGAAGGGACAGGTGCCTCTCTATTGACTTATATCTGCAGGGCCTACAGGCTCCTTCAGTCCCACTCACAGGTATAGACATCTCAAAGCCCACCCTGGCCCTTCTCACCTCCTCCTCTACCCCTAACTCCCAAGCTACTCCAGTTCACAGCCTCCTCTCCCTCCAGCTGCTCATCCTCCTTATCGCCCACCGGACTCTTCCATGCCCCTGCCTTTCCTAGCCCTGCCTGTGCCCAGCCTGCTTCATTCTCCCCTGCTGTAGAATCTTCCAGATGGCTCTGGATGGTCTCTCTTATCCATAGTAAAAAACCTTCCCCCTGACTCTGGAGTGACCATTTCAGGGGTCTCTTTACTTCATCCTCGCTTACACACCTGACGCATTATGTGGGCTCCGCGGCCCTGAACTCCAGTCCTCAGTGTTGCACGTGGGAAGTGCTTCGCCTGATGTGCTTCTGACCTCCCCCACCCCAACCCCCTAGTCTCATCCCAGGCTGACATTCACTGACTGTTCACCATGCGACAGGCCCTTTTCCATACAGGTCACATTAATGAACCCATTTGGCCCATATAAGACCTGGAATTAAAAGGACAATAATCTCTGTTATACAGTAGAAAAGAGCGGAAGGGAACACTGCACAAACTGCTGGGGCTGCAGCTCGGTGGGAAAGGCCTTGCTAAGCATGAGGCCCTGAGTTCAGCCTCTGACTAGATGAGACTGGGCATGCTCAGGGTGGTACAACAGGGGACACACGATCTGATTAGAATTCCACGTAGATCCTACTGACTGTAGGTTGCACAAAGAAGTGCACTAAGAAGCAGGGAGCTCAGAAAGCAGTTGGGATTATGGTGTGTGCCACCACCACCCAGCAAAAACTTCAATTTTTAAAAATAAATAGACTATTTCTTCAAGGCAATTGTAAAGGCACACAACTCTTATCCTAACACATGGGAGAATGAGGCAGGATGATGGAGGCTAGCTTAGCACTACATAATAAGTTCTAGGCCATCTTGGCTATGTAGAAAGATTTGGTGTCAAAACTAGAACAAATAAACACCAGCCTAGTGATACAAACTACTAGATAAGTTCCAGGCCATCCTGGGCTACAGAACACCCTACTTCAAACA
This sequence comes from Alexandromys fortis, assembly GCF_014885135.2. Classification (NCBI taxonomy): domain Eukaryota; kingdom Metazoa; phylum Chordata; class Mammalia; order Rodentia; family Cricetidae; genus Alexandromys; species Alexandromys fortis. The sequence goes on along the minus strand of NW_026068028.1, from coordinate 1,213,266 downwards.
AAACAAAATATAAACAGTGTATTATGTATGTATATTAGTGTGTATGCATATACATACATCGTGTAACAATTTGCTCAAACTGAAATAGCACCTCCAAATACGCCCTAGGAGGGATGGAGGATGCAGGAGGCTCCAGGGACTCAGGAAATAAACAACACTTACAAGTCTACACAATCTGAAACCTGTAAGTTTCACAAGCCCCATCCCCAGAGTTAGACAAGCAGCAAACTATCCTACCCGCCTAGCTGCCTGGAAGAGAGACTTTTGTGATTCTTTACCCGCCTGAAGGGAAAGGGAGCCTGGCCAAAGTTAGCACACAGCACTTCCGATTTCACTTTGTGACAGGGTCCCCCAGTAGCCTAGGCTAGCCTCCAGCCTGTTGGTTATCCTGCCTCAGCTTCCCAAGGGCTGGGCACAGCCTGCTAGAACTTCGTTTTGTTTTGGTAAAACAGTCTCTCTATATAGCTATGACTGTTCTGGAACTCTATGTAGACTAAGTTGACCTCCAGTTTACAGAGATTCTCCCTGTCTCAGCCTCCGGGAGGTGGGACCAAAGGTGCATGCCACCACACTGGGCTAGATTTCTTTTTTTAATCAAAGGAGTTGGAAATTCTGATAATCTGCAAGAAACTCTCCCCCCCCCCCCAAAAAAAAAAAACAGGAAAAATAAACACCCCTGGGGACTAGACATCTCTGGAGGATTCTTGGGGCAAGCGCGATTAGGCGTTTAGAAACAGTACCTTGAGGGTCGTCAGCAAGTTAAATATTTTTCCCCCTCTGGCATGTAGTGGTAGGGCTTCCTAGAGTTTACTTAGCATATTTTAAAAATCTGTTTATTGAGCCGGGCGATGGTGGCGCACGCCTTTAATCCAGCTCTCCTGGGGCAGAAGCAGGTGGATCTCTGTGAATTCCAGACCAGCCTGCTCGACCAAGTGAGTTCCAGGCAAGCCTGTTACACAGAGAAACCCTGTCTCAAAACAAAACAACAACAAAAAAAACCAAACCAAAAAAAAAATCTATTTTTTAACACCAGGCCACTTTCTGAACACATCTTTCGGCTTCCATTAGCAAAGAGCAGGGAAGCAGAAGCAAAGATTTCTGCTCAGTGCAGCTGATCCGGGAGTCCGGGAGGCGTGGCCTCGGGGGCGGAGCTTTGGCACGAAGTTCAGACCCCACCCACCGGGCGGCGTTCGGCTGCTCCCTTTCCACCCGTCAGGGGTCGCCGTTCGGCTCGAGTTGCTTTTTCTCCAGTGGCGAAAACTCACCCCTTTCGTGTCCTTTGCTCTCGCGAGAGAAAGCGCAAAGGCTGCTGGGAGGGATGCGCTGGCTGCAGGCCAGCCAAAATGGCATCCCTGGAAGAAGAATTCACGTTGTCTACCGGAGTCTTGGGCGCCGGGCCTGAAGGATTCCTAGGTGTAGAGCAGACTGACAAAGCCGACCAGTTCCTAGTGACGGACAGCGGCAGGACTGTCGTCCTCTACAAGGTGAGGGCGGCGGGAGCGGCCGGGTGTCGGTCGCCTCTGTCCGAAGCCGGGGGCGGGTGGCTCGAATTTCTCCTAGCTTGGGAAGAAAAGCCGGGAGCGGGCCTGACAAAGCCCCGTGGTCCCGCGGTGGGACGCCGAAGGCGGCTCGGAAGCTGTTTTCTGAGAGGACTGGCGTGTTTCCGAGTGACAGGCGGCAGTGTCTTGATGCACGTGGGACGCGCTGAGAACCCATGACTGCCCTTCTCATCTCCCAGAGCCTGACCCAGGTGTCCCCCTGCGGTTTGCTTGCCGAGGGGTCGGGCGGAGATTGAGCGCCAGAGGGTGACAACTGACCGGTCGAAAATGTTACCGCTTCACCCTCCGTTCCTTGATGTTTTTTTGGGTTTGTCGGGAGGGGGTTGACGAGACAGAGTCCTTAGTATTCTGGAAAGATTGGGCAATTCTGTTTTCACACTGCGAAACCCGGATTTGAGAGCCAGAACGTCGCAATCTCGTCTGCATTCCAGCCTGATTCCTGGCCCAGCACACTTACAGCCTTGCTAATAGGAATCATTTAGAAAGTAGGTTTTTAATCTGGCATTCTGAACAGTTTCTTGTGTCATTAAACAGTTACCTACCTGCTGGGGACAGTCTGCCAGCTATCCCCTGTACACTGTTGGTTTAGATTCCCTCAAACTGCTCTGTCTTTAGGCTCTCCGCTGATTGGGCAGTTTCTGCAGAGGAATACAGTAGGTGATGGGAATTGAGTGGACTGGACCCCACTTAGACCAACCTAACATTCCTTGCCTCTGTTCCACCTGTAATCAATACAGTTTTAAATGTATCGTTGTTTATAAACAATGTCTTGAATGAATTTGTTTAGTTTTAGTGAAGAGTTTTGGGCATGTTTTGTTTAGTATTTGAGACTGGTCTGGCTTTGGATTTGCAATCCGTCTGCCTCAACCTCCCCAGAGCTGAGGCTACCACCATACCTAATTTTTGCTTGTGTGTTGTTTTTGTTTGTTTGTTTTTAAAGAACACGTTTATCATCATAGCCATTATTAAGTGTACATATAGTGAAGTGTATTTACATTACGTTGTTTACATTACATATTTACATTAGTGTACAGCCGTCACCCATATCTGTCTCCAGAACTCTTCATCTTATAAAACTGAAAATCTGAACGCATCAGTAATAGTTTGGAGGGTTGATGGGGTAGCTCAGCTGGTAAAGGCACTAGTCACCAAGTCTGATGACCTGAATCCAGTGCCCCAGATCTACGTGGTGGGAGGAAAAGGACTGACCCCTGAAAGTAGTTCTCTAGCCTCTGAACTCATATATGTGTGTGCATACACAAATAAATACATACATGTAATTAAAAACACATAGTAACTCTCTATGCTGGAAGTTGAGGCCAGAGACTCTGGAGTTTGAGGCCAGCCTAGACGACACAGAAAGACCATCTCCAACAAATAAATAACTTCCTCCAGCCCCTGGTAGCCCACTCTGTCAGTGTTTATTGTTTTAATTTAGGTACTTCATAGATTAGGAATCGTGTTCAGTACTGTCATTAAGTGGCTTTTCTTTTTTTTAAAAAAATATTTATTTATTTATTATGTATACAATATTCTGTCTGTGTGTATGTCTGCAGGCCAGAAGAGGGCACCAGACCTCATTACAGATGGTTGTGAGCCACCATGTGGTTGCTGGGAATGGAACTCAGGACCTCTGGAAGAGCAGGCAATGCTCTTAACCTCTGAGCCCCATCAATGGCTTCTTTTCTTGTTTGGTACATCTAATTGTTCTAATGTCTGAAGCTGAAGTCTTGAATTTTGTATTCTTTCGCCAGGTTTCCGATCAGAAACCCTTGGGCAGCTGGTCAGTGAAACAAGGTCAGACTGTGACATGCCCAGCTGTGTGCAACTTTCAGACGGGAGAATATATCGTGGTACATGACCATAAGGTAAAGTTAAAAGTGTGTTAGTATGTGTAACATGTAAATAGGCTATAGAGTACTAATTAAAGTATACTTTGATTTTAAGGTTTTGAGAATATGGAGTAATGAAGATGTAAACCTGGATAGAGTATTTAAAGCTACGGTAAGTCTTTATGCTTTCTGACATATTTAATTATTGGTGAAATGGAATAACCCATAATCTCACGTTGTTATTTTCTGTATTGCCTCTGGGCAGAGGAGCCTGTGACTGTAGAGAGTTTTCCCTTCCAGCTGTTTTCTTATAGATCATGATGGCTATCTCAGCTCACCTCTTAGTAGGTTAGAAAACGCGGCTTTATTATCCCATAAAGACTGATGGTTTAGATAGTTCACCAGTGGGGCTAGAGAGGCGACTCTACAGTTAGGAGCATTTGCTGCTCCTGCAGAGGACTGGAATTCAGTTCCCAGCACCCACATGATGATGCACAACCACCTGTAGAGAATCTTTTTTTTTTTTTTTTTTTTTTTTTTTTCTGTAGAGAATCTTGATGCCTTCTTGGGCCTCTGTAGTCTTCTGCCTGCACATGGTGCACACACATATACATACACGTAAATGTTTTAAAAAATAAATAATGATTGGAGTTTGGAATAGACCCTACAAAGTTTCTATATTGTAAATTTTAAGAGCAATATGTAATAACCTAAAAAAGAACAATAATTAGGTATTTATATTCTGCTAGTGACCTAAAGTGTGCTGAT
>NW_026068028.1:1174044-1208649 GCF_014885135.2 Alexandromys fortis | reverse complement strand
TTTTTTTTTTTTTTTCCCGAGACAGGTTTCTCTGTGGTTTTGGAGCCTGTCCTGGAACTAACTCTTGTAGACCAGGCTGGTCTCGAACTCACAGAGATCCGCCTGCCTCTGCCTCCCAAGTGCTGGGATTAAAGGCATGCGCCACCACCGCCCGGCTATTTATTTGTATTTTATGAGCATTGGTGTATTGTATGTATGTCTGTGTGGAAGCATCAGATCCTCTGCAACTAGAATTACAGACAGTTGTGAGCCACCTTGTGGATGCTAGGAATTGAACCTGAGACCTGGAAGAGCAGCCAGAGCTCCTAACCTCTGAGCCATTTCACCAGCCAGCACCCTGGAGGAAGAGACAGGCAGATCTTTCTGAGTGTGAGGCCAGTGTGGTCTATGTAGGAAGTTTCAGGCCAGCCAGGGCTATGTAGTTAGACCCTGTCCAAACTAATTTCTATTTCTAAATGTCTAACTTACAAAGTAGTGTGTGTGTGTGTATAAAATAATTGATGCATTTTGGGCTAGAAAGGTGGCTCAGTGGTTAAGAACACTGGCTCTTTTTCCAGAGGACCCTGGTTCAATTTCCAGCACTTGGGGGCTGGAGAGATGGCTCAGCGGTTAAGAGCATTGCCTCCTCTTCCAAAGGTCCTGAGTTCAATTCCCAGCAACCACATGTGGCTCACAACCATCTATCATGGGGTCTGGTGCACTCTTCTGGCCTGAAGGCATACACACAGACAGAATACATAATAAATAAATAAATATTTTTTTAAAAAAATTCCAACACTTACATGGCAACTCACAGCTGTCTGTAATACTAGTTTCAGGGCTTCTGACATCCTCACACAGACATTCATGCAGGCAAAATGCCAATGAACATAAGCTAAAAGTTAGTTCTGTGTAACTGATAAGTTTTAGAACTCTGAGTGAAACCAATTCAAGTCCAGCCGTGTTGTCACATAGACCTTGAAACTTCTGTGTCGTTTCCTAACAATGTGGAGAGGTTAGCTATCTCACCCTTCGTTAGGCTTGGCAGCCAGAGTCTTACCTATCATCTCACCAGATGATTTTTTGATTTGTCTTTTCACTGCTGTAGGGCTGGGGGTTAGCTCAGTGGTGTAATACTTGCCTAGCCTTGTCCAAGGCCTAGGTTCAATTTACAGTATTAAAAGTGGGACAGACACGGGGTGGTGGTAAGCTGTTAAAGATAATAAGTCTTGCTGGGCAGTGGTGGCACACACCTTTAATCCATGGTGCAAAGGCAGGTGGATCTGAGTTTGAAGCCAGATTGGTGTGCGTGTCAGTCTGTCTCTACCTATGTCCATAGTGTCCCGTGTCCCCATCCTACCCCCCCTTAACTATGTAAGACTGGCCGTGCCTCTGCCTCACAGGTGCTGGAATTAAAGGTGTGCCCTCCATAAATAAGTCTCTTAAGACGTCTTTTAGGTCAGGTGAGGTGGCACATGCTGGTAATGTCATATAATGTCACTTGAGAGGCTACAATCAGGAGTCCAAGGTCAGCCCGGACGACATAGCTAGACGCTTTCTAAATACTCGAACACTCTTTCCAGCTGTCGGCCGAGGTCCATAGGATCCACTCAGTACAGAGGACAGAACCACTGGTGCTGTTCCAAAGAGGTGCTGTTCGTGGGCTAGAGGCCTTGCTTACAGAGCCCCAGCAGAACATTGAAGCTGTCATTCCTGATGAGGAGGTGATCAGGTAAGTTCCAGAGCTTGTGTATGAATTTCCACCAGTAGAGAACGTGCTCTGCATTGCTTCACTGCTTTCTTTACTACGTTTAAATGTGGTTTTGCTTAGAAACATAAAGAGCTGTGATATAATTCAGTGATGTATCCCTGCCTAGCATATCTGAAGCTAGCATTAGTCCTGGAAAACCAAGACAAAATTATCCTAAGTAAGTCCCACTTACTGTTGGGCATGGTACTAGGGAGACAAAGGCAATCAGAGCTCTGAGTTTGAGGCCAGGCTGGTCTGCATAAAAGGCTCTAGGCCAGCAGGAGCTACGTAGTGAAACAAAACAAAGCAGGGCTGGAGAGATGGCTCAGAGGTTAAGAGCACAGACTGCACTTCGAGAAGTCCCGAGTTCAATTCGCAGCAACCTTACATGGTGACTCACAACCTTCTTTAACGAGATTTAGTACCCTCTTCTGATATGCAGGCAGAGCACAGCATACATAGTAAATAAATATTTAAAAAAAAAGAAAAGAAACTGGGCAGTGGTGGCACAGGCCTTTAATTTCAGCACTCAGGAAGTAGAGGCAAGTAGATCTCTGAGTTTGAGGCCAGCCTGGTCTACAAAGCAAGTTCCAGGACAGCCAGGACTGTTACACAGAGATACCCTGTCTCAAAAAGAAATAAAGAAAAAGTAAAACAAAGCAAAAACAACATTTAGGAGACACTCAGCAAAGTCTCCAAGAGCCTGTGGACCTGTGAGGTCATAGATGATGTGAAACCAACCATAATCCCATCAAATGTAAGAGACCTGGATAGTCAGCTATTTCTGGATTAAATGGATAAAACCAAAAGAACAAGCTCTTTGGTTCTGTCATATTGCCCAGCTGCCGAGCCATGGCCCTTTCCCCTGAAGGGGGAAATTCCTTGGTAGCAAGAGGTGATGGTGGTGCTTGCAGGCCTCTGCTTGCATAGGCTCTGGACTGATGGTGAATAAGTAGCTCTTTTGTGTGGTGGTCAGACAGTCCTGTACTCCCCACCTCACCCTTGCTCATCACTCCGTCACATTCCCTGTTCATTTAACCTGTGTATCTACCTGGTTGAAACTAAATTCCTGAAAGCCAAGACGGTGCAGAGCAGTGGACCGTGCATTCCTCTAAGGTGTGAGCAGCTGTTCAGGAGTGGGTGACCTTTGGGTTCAAGTCACCACTTTGACACAAGCTGGCAATGCTGTTCTGGTCATGGGTCTTTTAGCTTCCCTGTGGCTTATTCTCTGTTGCTTGTAAAAGGCAGGTAAGATTCTAATGTTATCCTAAGAATACTAGTCCCAAAAGTAATTCTGATGAAAGTCCTTCATCGAGTACTCAGTTTTCATTATTGTCTGGGAAGTGTAACAACATCCATTATCTCCAGGACTGCATTTGACAAGTGACAACTCTTAACTACTGAAGTAGGGGTTCTCTGTTGTCCTGGCTCCAAAAACACCATAGTAGTTATTTAAGTTTAATTGGTAAATAACATTTCTCAACTGATTTTGTGTTTTCTGATTTTTCTTTCTTTTTAAAAGGTGGTCAGAGTTTTTCATGGTATTTAAGCAACCTGTCTTAATTTTTATTACTGAAAAAGTAAGTGACATCTTTAATTTCTGGTCTTTGTTACATTTTTAAGTCACCTATGTTATTTTCAAAACTAAAGTGCAATTTTACTATTTTAGAAGGTTATTTCTTTTGTGACAATTAAAGTGCTAGTTATAACTATCAGTATCCCTGAATTAAACCAACATTTTTTTTAGCAGATTAATTTCATTAACTTTATTTTTATGGTATAAAAGCCCCATGTGAATGAAGCTGGGTAGTGGTGGTGCCTGCCTGTAATCCCAGAACTCAAGAACTTGATACAGGAGGATGAAGAGTTTGAGGTTAGCATGGGTTAGTTACATAGTGAGACACTGTCTCAAAGGACAAGGAGTGCATATATAGCTCAATGGTACAGCTCTTGCTTACCAAGCATAGCATCTCTGCAGTCTTCAATAGCCAGGAACTCACTGTGTTGACCAGGCTAGCCTGGACTTTATTGCATTTTTCTTGTCTTTGCCTCCCAAGTGCTGGGATTACAGGTTCATGCCACCACACCCAGCCTGGGCAAGAAGCTTTTAAGTATTTATTGAAATAATTAGAATGGAGCAATAACTTGTCATTTTGACATTTAACTGTAGTTAGTTGGACTGGGAATATTTACAAAACAACTTTTTTCTTGCAGCATGGGAATTATTTTGCTTACGTACAATTGTGCAAATCACACGGCTTAAGCAAATACACACTCTTACTTGGAAAAGAAGAAAAATTTATTAAACAAAATTTTACTGCACGTGTGGATGGGAAATTCATCTCCCTGGTGTCGTTGAGTAAGTTTTCTTTAATAACAGAGGTAGTCATGGAAGGCTGTTAGAGGGTTGTGTACTTTACAGATTCTTCTGCAGTTTTCTCCCTCAGCCATTTCATATGACTTTGCTAGGTTTACCATGGACAACAACAAATAATACAATACCTATAGAAAGAAAGGTCACATGTAGCTAAGGCTGGTCCTTGTGATCCTCCTGCCTCTGGCGTCCAGGTATTGGGATTGCAGAGGTGTGTAACCATGTTTCTATGCTGCCAGGTATTGAACTCAAGGCCTCGTACATGACAGGCAAACATTCTGACCAGTTGAATTACACTCCAGCATGTTTCCCCCCACCCATGCACATGATTCAGCATGATGTCATGTGTGTTTTTGTGTGCATGGTCCTTGACTCCCATTTTGAGTCAGAGAACTACTTGAAAATAGTTCGCCTCCATCATGGGGCTCCATCCCACTCAGGTTGTCAGGTTTGGTGGCAAGTGCCTTTATATTGCAAACCATTTTACTGACCCCACTCACAAAAAATTTAATATATTTGTTGAGAGAAAGCATAGAGTGATATGATTGTTAAAAGTTCTGAGTTATAGCCGGGCGATGGTGGCGCACGCCTTTAATCCCAGCACTCGGGAAGCAGAGGCAGGCGGATCTCTGCGAGTTAGAGACCATCCTGGTCTACAGAGCTAGTTCCAGGACAGGCTCCAAAGCCACAGAGAAACCCTGTCTCCAAAAACAAAAACAAAACAAAAAAAAGTTCTGAGTTATTTATAATTTGTAGTCTTATAAACACCCTAATACATTTAACTACAGTAGATACAAACTGTCCTTTCCCCATTACTAAACAATAAATACTTGCTTTCCAACAGGCTCTGATGGGTGTGCATATGAAACCTTGATACCATTATATTCAAACGACGCCGGAAACAATCAGAGGTTAGGTAGAGCATTGATGCTCAAGGCAGTTGTGTCTGGTGGTGCTCGAAATGGTACTACCATCACCATCCTGGATCAAGACCACGTAGCAGTCCTAGGACCTCTGCTTCCAGCTTCTAAGGGTAACTGAAGTCACCTAAGAATCAAACTTAGCTTTTAGCCTCCAATCTCCATCATCTTTCTTTTTTTTTTTTTTTTTTTTCAGTAGAATCTTTCTATGCAGCCCAGGCTGGCCTTGATCTCAGGATCTTCCTATCCCAGCTTCCCAAGTGCTGGGATTGTGGTTTTGTGCCACTGTGCCCAATGCCATCTTTCAGTTCATGAACTCCTTAATTTCTGCTAGCAGAATTTCGTAATTTATACTATACCTTCAGTCCTTCCTTCCTTGCTTAAATTATTCCTTTAGAAGCTACTAAAACGATATTTCCTTTCCAATTTTCCTTTCTAGACTGTAGAAACACAGCTGGTTCTATATGTCACTCTGTTTTGTTTTGTTTTTTGAGACAGGGTTTCTCTGTAGCTTTGGAGCCTGTCCTGGAACTAGCCCTTGTAGACCAGGTTGGCCTCGAGCTCACAGAGATCCGCCTGCCTCTGCCTCCTGAGTGCTGGGATTAAAGGCGAGCGCCACCACCGCCTGGCTCTATATGTCACTCTTATCCCTTCAGCTCTGCTAAGTTTTTTATTACTGCATCTCTGCATGTATGTGTGTGAGCTTTGCCTTTATTCTCAGGGTAATACTGACTTAATAGAGGGCGAGGACATATTTCTTCTCTGGTCTAAGAGTTTGGTGCTGATTTGTAATTGGTGGAATTCAGTGGAATTCTTTCTTTGAATGTTGTTTTAATTACAAACTGAGATCTGCTATTGTGACCTTCTAGGGCTTTTCCACTCTTTTTTCTACCTACCCTGTGCCTCACTTGTTTGAATTCCTGTGGCAGTCAGTCACTTTTATACATGAAGCAAACTTGTGTATGCACCTCTGCCTCTGTCCTTCACGCCATGATATTATGTGTTTCTATTTGGGTCTGTTTCTGAACTTTTGTATCTTACATTATAGAATGCCTCTCCATATGGAACATAAAGTTTCAAACATTACAGACATCAAAAGAGCTGCCACAAGGAACCAGTGGGCAAGTAAGTTTGATATTTTTATTTTTTGTTGGTTGATGGGTTTTGGTTTTGTTGTTTTGTTCAGATTTGAGTTTGAGTTTTTGCAAGTAAGTTTGATTTTTTTTTTTTCTTGATTGATTTTGGTTTTGGTTTTGTTGTTTTGTTCAGGTTTGGGTGTGGGTTTTGCTTTTGGTAAGGTGTTACTCTGTAGCCCAAAGTGGCCTCAGAGTTCCAGTCCTCCTGTCTTGGCCTCCTGAGAGCTGGAGTTATATATTGCCATCATGCTGTTAATTATTTGGGTTTTTATTGAGTATCTTCTGAGGAAAACAAGAATTACTTTTTGGTTTTTCAAGACACAGTTTCTCTGTGTAACAGACCTGGCCATCCCATAACTCACTTTGTAGACCAGGCTGGCCTCCAACTCACAGAAAGCTGGATAGGTGGATCTCTCTGAGTTTGAAGCCAGCCTGGTCTTCATCCAGAACAGCCAGGACTATATAGAAGGAACCCTATGTCTTGGGGAGAAAATAGAAAAAGAATAGCTTTTGTTTTCTGAGATAGCTTGTATAATTTTACTGTTACATGGTAAATTTGAGTTAAAGAATCAGACTAGCGAGCAGTGGTGGCACACACCTTTAATCCCAGCACTCAGGAGGCAGAGACAGGAGAATTTGTGTGAGTTTGAGGCCAGCCTGGCCTACATACAGAGTAAGTTCCAGGACAGCAAGGGATGCACAGAAAAATGCTGTCTCAAAACAACAAAAAGTCAGTGCATGAGTCCATCAGTGACTGATGAAAACGGTGCTGTATATTACATTGTGGAACTTGGTTCATAGAGAAGAATGACATGTCATTTGTAGGGAAAGTAGATGGAAGTTTTTAAATATCAGAATTTCCTCTCATGGCTGAATTTTGACTTAGCTGCGTATAAGACATGAGAATTTAGCAGAGACGATGGAAAGAAGAGAGAGATTGGGGAGCAGGAGAGCGGGTGAGACAGTAAACAAGGGTCCAGGGCAAGTGATTTTGAGTGTATGTGAAATATAATGAAACCCATCATTTGGTACAGTGAATACGTGCTAGTAAAATAAGGTACGGGCCTTTGTCGAGTCAGATCTCCGGGGGATGGATGGGTGTGTGTGTGTGTTTGCTGGGAATTGAACTCAGGACCTCTGGAAGAACAGTCAGTGCTCTTAACCACTGAGCCATCTCTCCAGCCCATGTGCTGACTTTTTAAAACTTTTTTTTTTCAGCTCTGGTATCACGGGGAAGCATTATTTATGCTGCACGGAAAATGTCTGACTGTGATTCCATACAAGTGTGAAGTGTCGTCTCTGGCAGGCGCTCTCGGAAAGCTCAAGCATACTCAAGAATCAGGTTGGAACCTCTCTACTCTTTTTATTGACACAGAAAATTTATTAGTTCCTGGTTCTTTTTTTTTTCTTTGGGTTTTTCTAGACAGGGTTCCTCTATGTATCTCTGGCCGACCTGGAACTCACTGTGTTGACCAGGCTGACCTCAGACTCACAAAGAACCACCTGCCTCTGCCTCCCAAATGCTGAGATTAAAGGTGTGCACACTACTGCCTAGTGTGAAGCCTCTCTTAAATTGTGTATAAATTTAAATTGTTTTCTTTTGTTGTTGTCCTTTAATTTGATGGTGTTAAGTCAGAATAGTCCCGTGATTTATGTTTTGTCTTTCTGCAGACAGTCATTCCATACCCCATTTTGTAAACTGGGAAACGTGTTCAGGATATGAACCTGAGTCCTACAGTGCAGAGCAGTCAAGAACAGTAAGTTCAGTAGTTGGCTGAGTAATGTTGGTGGCAATGTAAAATTAAACAGGAAGAGCTGGCACTGCCTTAACCCTTCATGTTTGTTTACCTCTTTTTTTGTTTTGTTTTGTTTTGTTTTTTTTTGAGACAGGATTCCTCTGTAGCTTTGGAACCTGTCCTGGAACTAGCTCTTGTAGACCAGGCTCGAACTCACAGAGATCCATCTGCCTCTGCCTCCCAAGTGCTGGCATAAAGCTTCAACAGAATTTAAAACCTTTATCTAATACTTGTAAATCTAGCTGTTAATTGGATTTAGTTGGTGTTTTTTGTTTTGACTCGGTTTTGTTTTTTCAAGACAGGGTTTCTCTGTATAGCCCTGGATGTTCTAGAACTCACTCTGTAGACCAGGTTGGCCTTGAACTCACAGAGATCCACCTGCCTCTGTCTCCTGAGTGCTAAGATTAACAGCATGCACCACCACCGCTCAGCTAATTGTTTTTAAATATGTATTTCTTTTATGTTTATGTGCCCACGTATATATGTGCTTTAGATATATGCAGGAGCCAGCCAAGGATGAGAGAGTCAGATTCCCTAGAACTGGAGTTACAGATGGTTTTGAACTCCGTGTGGGTGCTGAGAACCAAACTCAGGTCCTCTGCAGAAATGTTCTCAGTGGTTTTACTGAGCTATCTCTCCAGCTTCCAGCATGTGTTACTATTTAAAGATGTGTGTGTTAATCATCTAAGTCCCAGGTAGGAAACTAGGCCAGTTTTCAATTAGCAGTAATGCCCTTCTGAGTAGAGAGGTTTATCAAAGCTGGATGTGGTGGCTTGTGCCTCTGATTTCAACACTTAGGAGGCTGAGTAGGGAGGATTGGAAGTTTGAGGATAGTTTGGGCTTCATAATGAGTTGCAGACCCACCTAAATTTAAAAAAAGTCTTTATCTCATTTCAAAGTTGTAATAAAAGCATTTTATTTATTATTAAGCATTTTTTTTAATATGTGGTTGGGGTAGAGAGATGGTTCAGTAGTAAAGAATGCTTGTAGCTCTTGCAAAGGACTCAAGTTTGGGTCCCGGCACTCATAAAAGAGAGCTCACAGCTGCCTATAACTCCGGCTCCAGGAGACCCAGTGACTTTTTGTAGCAAACCCAGGCACCTCCATTTACATACACATACACTGAAGCACATGTTGACATACACTGAAAAGGAAAGTCTTGGAGATGCAGAGGTGACTTGGTAGTTAAGAGTTGTGCCTGCTCTTAGAATAAAAGACCAAGGTTTGTTCCCAGCATTCATGTGGTAGCTCAAAGCCATCTATAACTCCAGTACAGGGGATCTAACTTCCTCTTCTGGCCTCCATGGGTACCAGGCACTTGCATGGTACGCTTGCATACATGCAACCAAAACACCCATGCACAAAAAAATTGAAATAGCTGGGCATGGTGTCTCATAACTTTAATTCCAGCACACAGAAGGCAGAGACGGGTTGATCTCTTTGAGTTTGAGGCCAGCCTTGTCTACATGGTGAGTTTCAGGACAGCCAGGAATATATAGAGAGACTCATGTCAAAAAATTAAAGCTAACTAAAATTCCTTTTAGGATAAATCCTTAACATAAGTATTTTGAAGTGTATGATCATATCAAGTATACTAATTTGTTATATAGTCCTCTAAATTTGTTATGTCTTTTACATTTTTTTTGAAAGCCTAAAATGGATTTATTTTCTTACAGCTAAGGAAAAAAAATATTGAAATAAATTTACAGCCAGAAGTTCCAGGAGCCAAACAGCTTTTATCAATAATAAAGGTAAATTTAAAACAAAGAAAATTAGAAGTCGGGCTGGTGAGATGGCTCAGCGGTAAAGGCACTTGTTTCACAGGCCTGCTCTACTCTGTCCTATCTCAGGCCCAAGCAGCTTCTTTATTCATTAACCAATAAAAGCAACACATACACAGGACTTCCCATACTGTGTGTGTGTGTGTGTTGTAAAACAAGTCACCTTGTTTCAGTGGATTGCATGGATATTCATATTTTGAAAGAATGTTGTGCTGGCAAGTTTTGTTTTTTGCTGTTTTGGGTTTTTTGTTGTTGTTGTTTTTTAAGTTCAGAGTGACATTTCATAATGTATCAGACTAAATTCTTTAATTTCGCCCTTTCAGAAAGGTTCAGAAAAACATATTGAAGTCGAACTACGTAAATTTTTGGCTAAATCAACACCTGACTTTCATACTGTAATTGGAGATATAGTAGCAGGACTTCTGGAAAGGTGTGAAACAGAGCCATCATTTTACCCCCGGAACTGTCTGGTGCAGCTCATCCAAACGTGTGTGCTTTCCTACAGGTACGCGTGTGTCCTCACCTCATATTCGGCATTCTTTTGAACTTGTTCTTTGTACTTGTGACATTTTTATGTGAAAGTAGTTCCCAAGGAAGTGGCTCACTGAGTAAAATGTGAGGACTGGAATTTGACCTCCTAGAACCCACATAAAAGTATGGTGGGGTTGGGCAATGGTGGCGCACGCCTTTAATCCCAGCACTTAGGAGGCAGAGGAGGCATCTCTGAGTTTGAGGCCAGCCTGGTCTATAAGGGCCAGTTCCAGGACAGCTAGGACTGTCTTGAAAAACCAAAAAGGTATGGTGGGATATGGCAGCCCACGTAAATCCCAGTGCTTGAGAGTTGAAGATAAGACTAGTCAAAACTTCCGACTCTACCTTCAGTGGGAGGCCTGTTTGTTGCAGGGCAAAGGGTGATGGAGGAAGCCACTCAGCATTACTCTAGGGCCTCCACAGACACAAGCATACACTTACATGATACACACTCATAAGTGAACGTGTATGAATTCACACTGCACGCACATATACAACCAGAGAGATTGCCACTGAGGTGTGGTAGTCATCTTCATTGCCTTTAGTCCTGTCGTAATGAAGTCAGCTGCACCACATAGACTGGACTTCGACAGCGTCCCACGGTGGGTGTGTGGATCCTCTTTACAAGGACTCCAATCCTGTCACACATTGCCTGGTCTCAGTTTTCACATCTTTACCCTCAAAGCCATTACTGTATATTAATACTGCTGACTTTGCTATAAGCTCAAGGTGTGGCTTGGATCACAGCTACATCAGTTTCTTTTTGCTGGCTCTGTGGAAACATTTTGCTAGGCAGTTGCGTTCGAGGAGCAAGGACTCCTCTTAGACTTTCTTTAAATGAACCTGTATATATTCACTAAATAGATCTTCTGAGGGATGGAGTTTTGCCCTTGACAGCTTTCCTATTGTCCAGTGTAGCACAAAAGGTTTCTTGTTAAGAGTGTTGATCTCTTTAATAGTTTTAAGTTGTTTCTCAGTAGCAAACTAAATGATCACTTTTGAAATTTCCTCTATGAAACAAACTAGTCTGCTATTGCTCAGTTCAACTTCATGTATGTTCTCAGGGTGTGGACAGAATGAAGCCATATTTTTGGTCAAACTCCCACACAAATGGCCTATAGCCCAGTTCCTCAAACATCTCTTGTTCCACTATCTGCACTTCTCTCAGCATTGCTGTTTTTAGGGTCCCACCTGAATGGCCTCTCGAGCTCCTTTCAGCACTTAACTGTCTCTTGAACCCCAAATACCAAACACTTCCACATTGTAGCCTTAAAAAGTTCCAGCAGCCTGAGAGTCACATAGGTTTCCGCAGCAGCTGGGGAAACTTAAGACAGTGGTGATGGTGCCTGTGATTGAGACACGTGGGTCACGGCAGGGAGAGGATGAGCTTGAGACCAGCCTCTTCTTTAGAAGGACCTGGGTTTATTTTCCCAGCACCCACTTGGTGGCTCGACCATCTGTAACTCCTGTACCTTGGATCCAGTACCCTCTTCTGACTTTTATAGACAGCAGGCATACATGTGGTCATACTGTTTTGGTTGTTCAAGACAGGGTTTCTCTGTGTAACAGTCTTGGCTGGCCTGGAACTTGCTTTTGTAGACCAGGCTGGTCTCAAATTCACTGAGATCCACCAGCCTTTGCCTCCCAAGTGCTGGGATTAAAGGCAAGCACTACCACCACCCAGCTGTGGTCACAGATTTACATTCAGGCAAAACACTCATCAAATAAATTATTTAAGAGCCGGGCGGTGGTGGCGCACGCCTTTAATCCCAGCATTCATGAGGTAGAGGCAGGCGGATCTCTGTGAGTTCGAGGCCAGCCTGGTCTACAAGGGCTAGTTCCAGGACAGGCTCCAAAGCCACAGAGAAACCCTGTCTTCTCGAAAACCCAAAAATAAATAAATGAATGAATGAATGAATGAATGAATAAGATAAATTATTTAGTCAGTTGGTCGTGGCACACGTCTTTAATCCCAGAATTTTGGAGGCCGAGGCATGCAGCGGTCGGATTAATAATCACCAAGGTAATAGGTATTTGAACAAGTTTAATAACAAAACCAGACTCACGAAACCAAGGTTCCAGCGGAGTAGCCAGCGGAGACAGGAGAGGAAGGGAAGGGGCGCGCAGCCTCTGCCCGCCCAATATATCAGTAAACATACGCCCGAGGGCAGCCCGCCCCCAAGGGGAGGGCTTATCCCTACAGAGGCAGATAGATTTCTGTGAGTTTGAAGCTAGCCTAGACTACAGAGCTAGTTACAGGACAGCCAGTGGTACACAGAGAAACCCTCAAAAAACAAACAAGCAAACAAAAAATTAAAATAATTTTTGTTCTTTTGTTTAGTTTTGTGTGTGTGTGTTGTTTTGGTTGGTTGGATTTTGGTTTTCAGGACAGGGTTTCTCTATGTAGCCTGTGACTGTCCTAGAACTGTAGTTTTAATTTTTTTTAATGATTTTTTTTTTAATTATAGTAATTGTCTTATTTTTGATCTTAGCTTGTGCCCTGGCCTGATGGAGATTGCTCTGGAGCGCACAGATGTGCAGATGTTACAGCTGTGTCTGCAACAGTTCCCTGACATCCCTGAGTCAACCACTTGCGCTTGCTTAAAACTTTTCTTGAGGTAAGTTAGAACCTGTGGTCTCATTCCCATGATATCATTGGAATATGTGACTTATTTGACTTCAGAAATGTTGAATTCTTAGAAAATAAACTTTCAGAGGTTCAAATAATGAGAAGAATTAACCTCTTGCTTTTAATTAACATCGTAGCATTGGTGATGACTGTCTTCGAGACATTAATATCAATATGGAGTCAGTTTTTGATTATAGTGATACCATACAAGATGAGCAAAAGGAAATGGAAGAGCAAACTGAAATTGTTCAAAATGGCTTCAGTCCCGAAGACAGTAGCTGCAGTAAAGACAGTCAGCAGTTAAATAAAAAGCTTGAAGATGAAGCAAAGGAGACCGTCTCTTTCCCCGTGACCGCATGTCCTGTGGCCCCAAAGCGAGCGGCTCTGCTGTATCCTTCCAGGTGGTTCTGATGCTCTGCCGTCAGGGATATAGTTATATGCCAAGCAGTAACTAAGGCATGATTCAGGTTTTTTTTTCCCCAGTTTTTTTCAATGTTTGCTTGAAATGGATTATATTTGATGCTGCTTTCAACTAATTTATTAAACCCATTTTCTCTCTCTCCTGCCCCATTAATCGTGTGTGTGTGTGTGTGTGTGTGTGTGTGTGTGTGTGTGTGTGTGTGTGTGTGTTGGAGTGGATGACTCCCATGGTCTTATGCATACTTGTCAAACTCTACCTCCAAGCTACCTTCCGTCACCATTGAGGTCTGTTTTCTTTGAAGGTTCTTTTGTCATTTAGTTTGGTTAAATTTTGTTTTGCAATGTGGCTCACATAATCTTGGCAGCCTCCTTTCTCTCCTTCTGGAGTGCCAAGATCCCAGGTGCGTGCCACCATGTCTCACTTGCCTGTTTTCTTTCTTTATTTTTCTTCTGTTTTCTTTTTTTTTTTTTTTTTTTCCGAGACAGGGTTTCTCTGTGGTTTTTGAGCCTGTCCTGGAACTAGCTCTTGTAGACCGGGCTGGTCTCGAACTCACAGAGATCCACCTGCCTCTGCCTCCCGAGTGCTGGGATTAAAGGCGTGCGCCACCACCGCCCCGGCTTCTTCTGTTTTCTTAATTAAGAAGATAAAATACTAAGAGCTAGAGAGATGGCCCAGTGGTTAAGAGCAGTGACTGCTCTTCCAGGGTACCCGGGTTCAATCAATTCCCAGCACCCACATAGCAACTCTAGTTCCAGGAAGTTAAACAGCCCTCACATAGACACACATGCAGGCAGAACACCATGCACATAAAAATAAATCATTAAAAAAGAAGAGTATTGGTGATTAGATCTCCTGTAAACCAGGAAGTGACAACTCGTAGCAGTCCTTGTCTTTATTGAGTGTTTTCCTTTAGTCCTGAGTAGAAATGCAGTTCTCCATTCAGCGTACAGTGAGACCTTCCTCCTGCCGCACCTGAAGGACATCCCCGCAAAGCACATCACGGTAAGTGTTCCGCATGACTGTACATTTTATTTCTGGTCTAAATTGTGCTGCTTAATTCTGAGCAACTGGTAGGCCATTCTAATCTGTGGGATACTTTCATATGCATAAGAGAGAGCCCCACATGTGATGAGAATTGCTCCAGAAACAGGGTGATTGAGGGTGAGAGACCTTGCTCCAAGGTCTGCCCTGCTGGAAATGAGCTTAAACCATCTTAGGTTGTCAAAGGACTCTTAAAATAACTGAAAAAAAAAAGAAGAGTAAAGTTCTCTTTTCTGATCTGTTTTTTACTGGCCTGAGCTCATTACCCTCCTGTCCTAACTCTCAGTGGTGACAGGGACTCCATTTTACTCATTCTGTTCCCCAGAACCTGTCACATTTGTTTGATGTGTAATTTAATTGAACAGCATCATAAACCTTTTTCTGCTATCTGCTGGGTTTATTTGTAAAGAACGTTTTCTACTGGATTGGTAAGTTGTGCTCCTGTTTTCCATCCCACAGCTATTTCTCCAGTATTTGTATTTCCTCTATCTGAAGTGTAGTGGCAATGCCACCATGACTCTTCCTGGAGTAAGCCCTCCAACGCTAAGCCAGGTAAGACAACTTTTGCCTTTGTACAGAAACCTTGGCATATAGTGTCGGCCTTGTAGTTCTGTAACCAAGATGGGAAGGCCCTGCCTCCTCCCTTGTGCACGTTGCTGGATTGCAGAGGGCTTCTCTGTTCAATGGATGGATTTCTAGATTCATAATTACAGATTACAGAATCCCAAAGTCATCTTTGTAGGAGAATGTTTCTACAGTGTCAAAAAGGTTTCAAGGAGGCTGGAGAGATGGCTCAGAGGTTAAGAGCATTGCCTGCTCTTCCAAAGGTCCCGAGTTCAATTCCCAGCAACCACATGGTGGCTCACAACCATCTGTAATGAGGTCTGGTGCCCTCTTCTGGCCTGCAGGCATATACACAGACAGAATATTGTATACATAATAAATAAATAAATATTTAAAAAAAAAAAGTTTCAAAAGTAAACTTTGGGACCAGGCGTGGTGGCACATACCTTTAATCCTAATACTGAAAAGCCAGAGCAGGTGGGTCTCTATGCATTCAAGACTAGTCTGGTCTACATGATGAGTTCTCATAGTGAGAACTTTTCTTAAAAAGCAAGGGGAAAAAAAGGTAAACTTTGTACTTCTCTCATCCAACCTCTCTTAGAGATAACCAACATTAAAAGTTTCTCTTGTGAACTGGGCATTGGTGGTGCACACCTTTGATCCCAGTACTTGGGGGGCAGAGACAGGCCTTCTCTATATAGTGAGTTCCAGCACAGCCAGAAAAAAACCTGTCTCAAAAAAACGAACAAACAAAAACTCAGAAAAGTATCTCTTGTGTCTAGAAATACTGATTCTAGACACATTCTTCCTGTCTTTGATTTTTGTCTTTGTGACACAAGACCTTTAGTGTGTGTAACATTCTGCAAGTTAATTAACTCTTTGTCTCAGCGCTATGTTGCAGACTTACCTTGGCCTGGTTATCCATCTTTTCTCATCCCCTCTTGGTGCATTGCTTGCACGGTTTGCAACATAAATAAGCTTTAAGTGTTAGTCTTCTCATGGCTTTCCTTGTAGGTTTATTCCCACAAGAGAAACACTAAGGGAAGCAGGCATGTGTTTTCAGTTTTTAGAATGCCAGATTACCTTCCCAAAGAGTTGTGACTGGGGCTGCCCCGTAGTTCCCACACTCTGCCCACACCTGCTGTTGTCCAACTTCTCAGCCTTGCTAATCAGATAGGAACAGTGTTGCCCTGGATTGTCTGTGTTTCTTGACAACAGAGGGGGAAGTAGTTTTTCTTTATTCTTTTTTGTGAGACGATATTTACCTAGGTTCTTTATCCATCTTTCTATTGTAGTGCCTGTTTTCAGAGAGGTGTTTATAAACATGTCTTTGTGTATTGAGTTAATTTCTGTCTTTTGTCTTGCTACTGTTTTTTAGTGTCATTTTTGTTTCTTATTTGACAGTTCATGTGTTATGTATACAGTGACTTCAGTCTTTCTCCCTGTTACCTCTCTCCCTATTCTGATGATGCCCTTTATTCCTGAGACGTGCCCTTCACATGGTTTATTTAGTGGGGCTGTGTGTGACCCACTGAGTCTGGTTAGTGCTTCTTCTTGAGCATGCATGAGGGCGTCTTCTAGATCAGGAGCTACTTTCCAGTGGCTGTACCACTGGATAAATAGACACCCCTCACCAACTCTGGGAATTACCAACAGTCGAGTCTGTCAGGAGGATGGCGCCTCACGTGCCATCAGCATAATTTTTCTAGGCAAATTTTAATTTTTGTGCTCTAGGATGCCACCACTGCCTGGCTGTGTTGTTTTTGTCTTTTGTGAGAAGGTCTCGGCATAGCCCAGCCTGGCCTGGAACTCACATCAGTCATCTTCTTCCACCACTGAGGTGCTCTGAGTACAGATGGAAGACACCATAGCAGAGAACACATCCTCCTGCGTAAGATGCTAGTGCTGCCTGCGGGATTAGATCTCATCTGGCTTTCCTCTCACTGGCTGCTGTTATCCTCACAAAGTATAAAAGCGGGAAGAAAATATTTATGCTTCATAGAAGTTACTCCATCTCTAAACTGAATGTTCAGACTTCCATAAGGATTTGTATTTCTAACCGTGGTGGTGGTACATAACCTTTATTCCTGATGCTTTTGGGAGATAGGGGCAGGCAGATCTCTGATCTATATGGTGAATTCCAGGACAGCCTGGGCTACATAGTGAAATCCTCCTTCAGGAGAGATGACTCAGCGGTTAAAAGCACTGGCTGCTCTTCCAGAGATCCAGAGAGTTCAATTCCCAGCACTTTAATTGTGGCTCACAACCATCTGTAAATGAGATCTGGTGCCCTCTTCTGGGCAGAGCACTGTATGCATAATAAACAAACAAACACTGTATTCAAAATAAACAAATGAGTAAGTAAAGGAATAAATAAAATAATGAATGGTTGAGTGAGTGAATGAACGAAACAAAGCCTGGCAGTGGTAGCACACTCCTTTAATCCCACCACTTGGGAGGTGGAAGTCTAATCTCTGTGAGCTGGAGGACAGCGGGGTCTACAACGGAGAGGTCCAGGATATCCAGGGCTGTTACAAAGAAAGACCCTGTCTCAAAAAACCAAAAGGAAAAAAAAAAGATTTGTGATGAATTTGAATTAATGGACTAATCTTTTTGTATTTATCTCCAGATTATGGATTGGATATGCCTACTTCTAGATGCTAATTTTACTGTTATCTTAATGATACCAGAAGCAAAACGACTCTTGCTTAATCTTTACAAATTTGTGAAGTCTCAGGTTTGTGTTTATTTAATTCTTTTCGGTTAATTTTATTCTGAGTGGGGTGATGTGTTTGGGTGGGAAACAGTGTGTCGGTCAGAACACTGTGTTAGAGTTCTCTTCTCCTGCCCTGAGTTCCAAGGGCCCTGTCTTGTGCCTTGTCTCAAGTAATACCTTGTTTGTTTTTTAAAAAAAACTAATTAAATATAACTATAATGCATGTACCTTATCTTTAATATTTGTTATGTCAAGATGGGAATCAGCTTGTGATAGAGGAAATGATACATACGTAAGGCCATTGATTCATTCCAGTCCAAAAAAAAAAAAAACAAAAATGTTCCTGAAAAGCCATTAGCAGTATGTCGTGTGTAGAGTTATGGTAAAGTTACTCTGGGTCTTTCTCTTCTTCAGATTTCTGTCTATTCCGAGCTCAACAAGATTGAAGTGAGCTTTCGGGAGCTGCAGAAGTTGAACCAGGACAAGAGCAGCAGAGGACTGTACTCCATCGAAGTGCTGGAGCTCTTCTGACAGAGCGGTTCTTCTCCATGGACACTTCATGGAGTTCTCTCTTTTAATTTCTATTTTTTTATTTGTTTTGGTTTTTCTGGGACAGCATCTCACCATGTAGCCTGGTCCTGGAACTGGATATGTAGACCAGGTTAGCCTCAAACTCACAAAGATCCACATGCGTCTGCCTCCCAGAGTGCTGGGATTAAAGGTTGCGCCACCATGCCTGGCTTGATGGAATTCTTTATGTGAATCCACCTGTTCATCCAGGGAAGAAAGTTTTGGTTGCATCCATCATCCCTCGGTGTCTAAAGAGAAGTGTGACTTCCTGGGCCATCACATCACCGCTACAGGGTTCCCACAAACCAACTCTCGGTTGTAGACATCCTTGGAAGGAGATTATGGAAGTTTTTTAAATATGGGAGTGAGCTAATTTTAAGTAAACTTATTTGTGTATTGATAAAAGTCTATAATTTCTTATACATTTGGAGAATAGTTTTTCTGTTAATAAAAGAAACAGACCATCTCTGAAGAGTCGACCCAGAGAGAGTGTATTTCTCCGTCAGAACCGTTCCAGCTCATCTGTATCTGGCTGCAGAGACCATGCCACATGGAGGAGCCCTTAGGACTCCCAGCCAGCCTGGTGCCTGCTGCCTCCTGCCATTTCTCCGTCCTTCACCTGCTGCCAGCCTTCTCCCTGCTCAGGGCTGGGAAATTCCCTCTTCCAGTGTCATGTCTCAGATGAGCTGTATGACAAGGATATGACAAAAATCGATTTCTAGGATCTCATTCTCAAATAATGAAATAGTCTCCTAAAAAACCGTTGTAGTGAAGCCAGTGAGAGAGCTCAGTGCTTAATAGGAGTGCAAGCTTTACAGGCCTCTTGACCAGATTCAGTCCCTGGAAGGGGAGAGCCAGCCTCACTGAGTTGTTCTCTGCCCTCCACACAAGCACCAGGACCTACACACACACACACACACACACACACACACACACACACACGACTGTAATCCCAGCACTCGGGAACAAAAGCTCTCTATGGGCTCAAGGTCAGCTTCATCTACAGAGTGAATTCCCGAACACCCAGAGCTACATAGTGAGACCCTGTCTCAAACCCTCACCCCAGTAAATAAATTTTCTTAAAAAAATAGAAAATCTTTATGGGTTGGTTGATAATAGGTGAGTGGTTTCCACAGTTGGGGTAGGACAAGTCAGTCGGTCTGATGCTAGAGCCCGTGCACACAGAGCCTTGGTCGTCC
This sequence comes from Alexandromys fortis, assembly GCF_014885135.2. NCBI lineage: Eukaryota > Metazoa > Chordata > Mammalia > Rodentia > Cricetidae > Alexandromys > Alexandromys fortis. The sequence goes on along the minus strand of NW_026068028.1, from coordinate 1,189,242 downwards.
GTGTTAGGAAGAGGCACAGGAGTCAGCTGTGGTGGAAACGGGTTCCCCTTACATAGTTGTACAATGTGTCTGGAATTTCAACTACTAAAGGCCAAGGAAAGATAATCCTAAATTTGAGACTGCCCTGGACTACATGGACCCCTGTCAGGAAGACAAAAGTGAGGGAGAGGTCAAATTAACGCGATTGTTAAATGTCATGTTCCCTTTATATCATGGCAGCTTCTGTTAGGCCAGCGTTTGGGTTTGTTTTGAGACAGTAACTGTAGTGTTGATGGTCCTTGACCTCGTAATATAACTAGGCTGGCCTTGAACTCCTGCCTCTGCCTCGATACCCTGTGCAGGTTGTCCTCCTAACTCCACACGAACACCTGAATGGGGCTGGAATGGAAAGCAGGCCTGTGGGAAATGCTCACCAGTGAGCCTCTGCCCCGGTTATAACTAAGCCAGAAAACAAGCAGAGGTCCCTGAGGCAGTCGGTGTACAGGCTCAGGTTTGCTTTTCATGGCTTGTGGTTTGGTCTCACCTGAGGATGGCTTCTGTCATGAAATTAACTTGTCAAGAGTCAAACGAAGGCCAGGCATGGTGGCACACACTGTAGAGGCAGGAGGACCAGGGTTTCAGGATCACCCTGGGCTGCGTGTTAGCATTTTCAGAAAAATGAACCAAATAGAAGCATTGCCACTAAATCCTGATGGGAACATTAATAATTTGGTTTATAAATATTAATGGAAGCAGATTCCTGGTGATTAAAGCATCCAGATTGTTGTCATGTAGGTGATGAAATGAACCACCCTAGATAAGAACATGAATTACAGAGGAAGGGCCACTTGACTTTTAATTGCCTTTAAGTACTAGTTGCAGTTGGGGTACTAAATTTAGGAACTAAGTAAAATTTTATAAGGATGTGCAGACAGCAACTGGTAGGCTGATTCTTCAAAGCAAGGATTGCGCCTTCCCCTTCCGTAGGCAAAGCACAGGACTGTAGCTACTACTTTACAGGTGTGTAGCCAACAGCGGTCAGGCAGGCCTGGATGGTCGCTGCCTGGTTTGCTTCTGTGTTGCTGTGGGGAGGCACAGGCCAGGGCTGGAGAGGTAGCTCAGTGGTTTAAGGGCTTAGTGCCTAGCAACCACTTCAGGCATGCTCTCTGGGTACGAGAGTTCAAGTGCAAACAGAATTGTGTAACAGAAAGTGAACTACTAGGGCTGGAGAGATGGCTCAGAGGTTAAGAGCACTGGCTGCTCTTCCAGAGATCCCGAGTTCAATTCCCAACAACCATACGGTGGCTCACGACCATCTGTAATTTGATCTGGCTCCCTCTTCTGGCCAGCAGACCAAACACGGTGTAATAATAAATAAATAATTTAAAAAGAGAAAGAAAGAAAGTGAACCACACAAGCACAAAGACAATTCTGAGTCAAAACGACTTAGGGAAGGAAAGGGCTTACTTCATCTTACAGGTAACAGTCTGTCAGTGAGGGACATTCAGGCAGGGAGCCTGGAGGGGCCCATGCTGACTCGTGCTCAGCTAACCTTGTGTAGCTCGGGACCACCTGCCTTGGCATGGTGCCATGCCTTGTGGGCTGGTCCCTCCATCAACTAATAATCAGACAGCCCCCCATAGGAGCCTCCAAGCTCACCTGATGTAAGCAGTTCCTGGGCTCATGGGTCCTTCCTCAGGACCGTGGTTCTGCCAGGCCGAGCACCGGCTGGAGCAGTAACTGGGGTCTGGAGTGAGTCATCAGTTCCCATGCAGGCGGTGTGTTTTGTGCTCTAAACTTTCCAATCATCAGTCACGTTGTTATGTTGTTTTACTAGCATAGAATAATGGGTTGCATTGCATAGACTTATTTTTTTAACTTTCAATAAGTTTCTTACATTCTTTTTAACTTGGGGGATGGGGTTGCATGCCATAGTGCATTTAAATATGGAAGTCATGAGACCATACTAGGACTCTGTTCCAGGGATCCACCCAGGTCGTCAGACTTGCATAGTGAGGGCCTGTACCTAATTGGCCATTTCAGTGGCCTATTTTGAACTACTTACTTCCCCCCCCCCCACCTCACCCCTGCTTTTCAGGCAGGGTTTCTCTGTGTAGCTCTGGCTGTCCTGGAGTTCATACTGTAGACCAGGCTGGCCTCGAACTCACAGAGATCTGCCAGCCTTTGCCTCCTGAGTGCTGGGATAAAGGCATGTGTCACCACCATCTGGCTGTAATCTAGGTTTTAAACTTGCCTTTGGTTTTAAGTTTTGTTTTTTATTTAATTAGTTCAGATTTTCACACCCGTGTTACAAGCCATGTAACACAAGCCACAAACACCTGTAACTCAAGCTCCAATGAACCAGACACCCTCTTCTAGAAAGGCCTCAAACAGGAAGGAGCATGTTTTCACACACATTCCTACTCTCCACGAAGACACACAAAAGAATTTTGCAGACGGGCATAGTGGCCCATTCCTTTAATCCCAGCGCTGAAGAGACAGAGGCAGGTGGGTCAGAAGCAGAGGGCTGAAGGTGTGGCCTCCCTGGGAGAATGCTTTCCTAGCTGGCCTGAAGCTCTCCATTTGATCCTAGCACTGCTATAAAGTATCATGGAGCATGGCTTAGCTGCACAGTGAGTCTGAGGTCAGCCTCAGGGAGACCCCATCTCAAACGCTGGAAAAGGAAATGGACTGAGACAGCAAGGTAGAGGATGCGGCTGTTGTTATTCGACCTGAGTGTTTACTGAACACCTCCCAAGGACAAGTTGATCTCCACGAGTTCGAGGCCAGCCTGGTCTACAGAATAGTTCCAGGACAGACTCCAAAGCTACAGAGAAACCTGGTCTTGGAAAAAAGAAAAAAAAAGTGAGAGGGTGACCCCTGCCTTTTCAGCATCGGTGGTGTTTGTCCTTGCAGTGACCTGAGGACTCAGCGGAAGGAGAGTGAGACAGCCTGACTGAATCAGCAAGCTCCACACGATGCTGGAGGCTGCCAGGAGACTGCCAAGCCTTAATCTGCTAATTAACCTGTACCTTCGTTTCTGTTTTGAGACTTCTCCCTCCATATAGCCCAGGCTGACCTCAAACTTGAGATCCTCCTACCTCAGTGTCCAAAGTGCTGGGATTACAGACGGCTAGCACCATGCCTGGCTGCCTTTAAGGATGAATCCTGGAGCAGGAGATGTAGCTAAATGGTAACTATTTGCCTCGCATACATGAGGGTTTCTACTTCTCTGCTCTCTGTGCCGAACTTAAAGGGCGTCCCTCTGATCTCAGCGCGTGGGAGGCAGGGACAGTCAGAGTTCGAGGCCAGACTGATCTACAGAATGAATTTCAGGATAGCCAGGGCTACACAGAGAAACCCTGCCTCAAAAAAAAAAAAAAAAAAAAAAAAAAAAAAAAGGCCAGGTGTTGGTGGCACACGCCTTTAATCCCAGCACTCAGGAGGCAGAGGCAGGAGGATCTCTGTAAATTCAAGGCAGCCTGGTCTACAAGAGCTAATTTCAGGACAGGCTCCAAAAACTACAGAGAAACTCTGTCTCGAAAAACCAAAAAGTAAATAAATAAATAAATAAATAAATAAATAAATAAATAAATAAGATGTAGCCAGCCAATGATGGCACATGCCTTTAATCTGAGTACTCTGGAGGCGTAGGCAGGCAGGTCTCTGTGAGTTCGAAGCCAGCCTGGTCTACAAAGTGAGTTCCAGGACAACAAGGGCCCAGTGCTTGGGAGGTGTGGGAGGTGGAGGGAGGAGGCTTAGGATTTCACGATCATCTTTGGCTACATAGTGAGTTATAGACCCATTGGGACTGTCCCTCAAAGAAACAAAACCGCACCTTAACAAGTAAATAAAATTGAAATTACCAGCAATCGTGATGGAACAAGTTTTGTTTTTGTTTTTGTTTTTTATGATTTTGCAGCTTCTGGGTTGTACTAATTCCTGTCTCTGTGGCCTTGAGAGCATACTCCAACAAAAGCAATGTAAGGGATAGAAGGTGTCCTTTTAGCTCATAACCTAAGGCCAGGTGTCGCGGTGGGGAGGTCAGCAGGAACTCGGAGCAGATGGCCACATGGCATCCACAGTCAGGAACCAGAGACAGGCGTGTGCTGCTCAGCCCCCTTTCTCCAGAGACCCAGGAGCCCTTGTTCAGGATAACCCCGCCCACAATTAAAATGGGTCTCCCTGTGTCAGCTAACTTGATCTGGGTGATCTCACACAGGCAAACCCACAAGCCAGTCCCAGGGCAGTTAGTCCTGGGGAGTGATTCTAGGTCCATCACATGGGAGGAGTTTGCTAATGCTGTGACCCAGATTGAGTTTGGTCACTGTCTTAATTAGGGTTTCTGAGAAGAGACACCATGACCACGGCAACTCTTATGGAGGAAAACATTTCACTGAGGTGGTGGCTTACCGTTTCAGAGGTTTAGTCCATCATCATGGCGGGGTGTGTGGTGGTGTGCAGGCAGACATGGTGCTAGAGAAGGCACTACTACATGTTGGTATGCAGGCAACAGGAAGTAGCTGCTGGGAGCCAAACCTGGGTCCTTTGCAAGAGGACCAAGTGCTCTCAACTGATGAGCCTTCTCTCCAGCCCCATAAGTGACTTTTAAGTCACTTTCTTTTCTAAAAACTTAGGCAAAGGAGATTTAACATAAAACTTACTGTCTTAACTATTTTAAGCACACAATTCAGTACCATCAATCTCTTCACTTGGCTATACAACCTATCTCCAAATTTTCACCTTGTGAGACCAGTCTACCCACTAAGCAGATCAATTCCTCCTCCCAGCAGTCTCTGCCAAACACTCAGGCTACCTTTTGTGGGGTTTCTTTTGTGTGTGTATTTATTAGCATGTGTAAGTTACACATAATTATATAATAATGGGCTTAATTATGGCATTTCCCTGCTTGTGCATATGTACTTCATAATCACCCCCATTTCTCTCTCTCTCTAGCTCCCATGCTTGCTGATCTACTTCTTCCTTCCTAGTCCTCTTTCTACTTTCCAATGTGAGTGTGTGTTTGTTTGTGTGTGTATGTCTGTGTGTATGTGTCACGTGTATGTCTTCTCTGTGTCTTATGTGTCTGTGTGTATGTCTTGTGTGTGTCTGTGTATGTGTGTATATCTGTGTCTTGAGTGTTTGTGCATGTATGTCTTGTGTCTGTGTGTGTGTGTCTTGTGTATGTATGTCTGTGTGTGTGTCTGTGTGTCTGTTTATCTTGTGTGTCTGTTTATCTTTTGTGTCTGTGTGTGTGTGCCCTAGGTGTGTGTGTCTGTGTGTGGATGTGTATATGTGACCCACTGAACTCCATTAGGTTTGCACAGGAGCCTGGGCATCTGACCAGTAGCTGCACAAAGAAGGCGCTTCTCCCTCTAATGGCAACTATTTCCTGGCTGTAGATCCTCAGGGAAGGGTGGAGCCTCGTGAGCTCCTCCTCTTTCTGAGATGGTCTTCACAGCTGATGTGAGTTTAGGAGCGCAGTGGGAGACAGAGATGTCTCAGTGGTTAAGAGCACTTGTTGCCTTTGCAGAGAACCTGGTTTGGTTCCTAGATCCTATAGAGTGGTCATAACCATCCAAAACTCCAGTTCTGTGGGATCAGACACCCTCTTCTGACATGCAGGGGCAGCAGGCACACACATAGTGCATATAGCACACATACATGCAGGTGAAACACTCAGACACATTAAGTTTTTTTCAAGACTAAATAAAACCAGATATTATAGTGCATGCTTAGAATCACAGCATATAGGAATCTGAGGCAGGAGAGTTGAGAGTTCAAGGCCAGCCTGAGCTATATGGTGAGACCCTGTCTTGAAGCAGGGATGGTGGATACAAAATAAACTGCATCGCTTGTGTGTTCCATGGGATGTCTCTCCATCCACTCATCCACAGAGGCTTCAGTGCTGTGGACGCCATCTGATTGGACTAGCTGGGCCATCTAGTAATTCAGTGTTTAACTTTGTGAAGAATGGCCACCTTGTTCTGCACAGCAGTCCACAGGGTTCCCATCTACACACCCTCAATGGATTTGTCATTTCTGCTCTGGGTTTGAGAGTGGCAGAACATCAGCCATTCTAATGTGTGTGGGCAGTGATTCATTGTGGTTTGTGAAAAGCAATGTATTACTATTATTTATTCTATATACATAATGTTGACACACAAAAGAGTTCCAAAATAGCCTGGAATAGAGCATATTTATTTGGGGATAAACTCACAGAAAAGAATAGGGAAGAAAAAGGAATTCCAGGTTGTAGAAGGCCCACTGGTTGAATCACCTTATTAACAGCTCTTAGATTGGTCACCATTCTCCATTTTCCAGATTTCATTTTAACAACAAATACAGGAGAATTCCAGGGCTGGTTGATTCTTCAATATGCTGAGTGTCTAATTGCTCCTATACCCGCTGCTCCAAAGCCTGCAGTTTCTCTTTTGTTAAAAGCCATTGTTTAACCCACAGAGGTTTCTTAGTCATTTTAAAGGAGTTTCCCAATGGTAATAGGTTGCCTTGTACTTTCTATTTTTGTCATCCCAGAGGAAACATTGTTTCTAGGAACACTTTGTCTATAATCCCTTCTCAGATGTTCTATTCTACCACAATTAAAATATTTGGTATTTTGATGTCTTTTCAATTGTTGGGAGATTGCTTCTCCTTCCCAAGACTCAGTATTATAGTTGAATGACTCGACATTGGCTGTGTGCAGGATCCATTCATCCCTTGGTGCTGATTTGACCTTTAGAGGCTCAAGTATTTTTTTTTTTTTTTGCATTCTAAGTTGGCATTTTCAAAAGCTAGAGAAGTGGTGGCTCACACCTTTAATCCCAGCACTCAGGAGGCAGAGATCTCTGTGAGTTTTAGGCCAGCATAGTCTAAAGAGCTAGTTCCAGGACAGGCACCAAAGCTACTCAGAGAAACCCTGTCTCAAAAAAAAAAAAAAAGAGAGAGAGAGAGAGAGAGAGAGATTCAATAAGAACTTGTCTAGCTTCTAGATCTGTTACCCCTATTTGTACAGCTTTAGTTGATCTTTGTAAAAAGTCACTAAAGGGTTCTCTTGGGCCTTCTATGACCTAAGTATATGTTTCAATTCTTCTTCCCAGTTCTTGAATTCTGAACCAAGCTTTCAAGGCTCTGTATGGCATAGGGACAAGATGTGTTCATTGTAAATAGCTTGACTCTGTGGATCAGCATAATGGCCCTCACCAAGAATTTGATCTTGGGAAACCTTGAATCCTTTGACTCTACTTTAATGTCCCAGGACTTTAGCCTCCTCTCTCCAATAGCACTTCCACTGTAGCTGTGGCCCATCTTCTAGCACTGCTGAGACTAATTGAAGCCAATTATGTGGAGTAACCTCATTGCTTGAAGCCCGCGTCTTTACCAATTCCCTAACAAATGGTAAATGCATGCCATAAGATACTACTGATTGCTTAATTTCTTTTAGATCTTTTATACCTATAAATTTTCATTTACATTCTGTGTATCCATTGGGCATTGGATATTTCCTGGCTTTTAGAGATAATAACAGGATAAGTTGCTAAAACTCTTGGTAAGTCATCTCTGACTCTGAGAGGTACTGGCAATGCTAAATCCTTTGCCTGTACCTCCTCTCCTTGCTTATCAGTTCTGACAAGTTCTTCAATCGATTCAAATCTTTTTATGGCTGTCTTTTGTAAAGCCTGACTCTCTTGACCGTGACCCATGTTGGGCACCAATTTGTTGGTGTACAAAAGAGTTCCGCAATAGCCCAGAACAGAGCATATTTATTTGGAGATAAACTCACAAAAAGGGTAGCAATTCACTGTCCTCTACATGCACTGGGAACTAGAACCAAATGCAGCAGCCAAGAGGCCTGCACATGCTTTTCATCTTCATTTATAGTACATGAGACCACGCTCAAAGTGGGCCAGTATCTTAAGGCTATTGGCTAAAGGAGTTCCTACAGCATACATATAACTGTTTTAGGATTTTTATTGCTGTGAAGAGACATCATGACCATGGCAATTCATGTGTTTTTTGTTTGTTTTTTTTTTTTGTTTGTTTGTTTTGTTTTGTTTTGAGAGAGGGTTTCTCTGTGTACCAGCCCAGGCTGTCCTAGAACTTACTTTGTAGACCAGAGATCCACCTATCTCTGTCTCCCTAGTGCTGAGATTAAAGGCATTTGCAACCACCACACATCTGATCGTGGCAGTTCTTAGAAAGGAAAATATTCAATTGGGGCTGTCTTACAGTTTCAGAGGTTTGTTTAGTCCATTATTGTCGTGGTAGGAAGCATGGCAGCATGCAGGAAGACATGATGCTGGAGAAAGAACTGAGAGTTCTACATCTTGATCCACAGGCAGCAGGTAGATATTGCTACACTGGATCTGACTTGAGCATCAGACACTTCAAAGCCCACCCCAAGTAATATACTTCCTCCAACAAGGCCACACCTACTCCTACAAGACCACACCTCCTCACAGTGCTATTCTCTGAGCCTATGGAGGCCATTTTCCTTCAAACCACCACAATAATATTGTTTGTGTGTGTGTGTGTGTGTGTGTGTGTGTTTTTTTAAACATGATCTCTCTACATAGTGCTGGCTGTCTTGGAACTCATTATGTAGACCAGACTGGCCTTGAACTCACAGAAATCAGACTGCTTCTGCCTCCCAGGTGCTGGGATTAAAGGTATGTGCCATCACCACCCGTCTTGGGTTTTTTTGTTTTTTGTTTTTGTTTTTGTTCTGGTTTGGTTTGGTTTGGTTTGGTTGTGAGCCTAGACTTTAACAACCGAGCCATCTCCCCAGTGCTTATTTTTTGTTTTAAAGATTTTATTTGTGTATGCATGTGTGCAGATACCCACAGAGATCAGAAGAGGATGGCAGATCCCCCTTGAGCTGCAGCTACGGGCATTTGTGCAGCAACTGACGTATGTGCTGGGAACCAAACCCTGGTCCTCTGAAAGAATAGCAAGTACTCTTAACTGCTGAGTCCATCTTTCAGGCTCCTGTTTTAGTTCTAAGTCCTGGCCACAGCTCTGCTACGAGTTCCTGGCCCGAGCCTCTATTTGCTCACAGTTGGCTTACTGCCAAACCTCCCCAGCTGCTCCCAGCAGTCTCTTGTCAATGTTCAGGCTGGAATGAGCCTGTTAAAATGGAACATGGAAGATGGGGGAGATGGCTCAGCTGATGAAGTACTTGCCATATAGGCATCCCTCCGTCACCAGAACTCACACAGAAAGACCAAACTTGGTGCACCCCTGCAATCCCAGTGCTAGGGAGGCAGAGACAAGTGGATCCTGGAGCTCAATGGCTAACCAGTCTGCCCTACTCTGAGATCCGGGCCTGAGAGAGGGCTTGCCTCCCATCTCCAATTCAGTTCAGTCCATCAAGCTATCTTCCAGACACTAGCTTGCCTTTTCTCGGAATAAGCTTCCCCAGGTGGGTGTTAGCATTCTTTCCACAGAGGCAGCGGAGGTAACTGAGACCCAGAAAGGCCCAGTGACTCGCCTGAAGTCCCAGGATGAGCAAGCCAAGGCTGGGGTGCTCACACTTAACATGACTGCATGGCTGGCCTTCACTGTGCTTTTCCTCGTTTCCTCCCAGCTCTCCCCACCTACTCAAGAGGTTACAACACAAAAAACAGGAACTCAAGTGTGGGAAGAACCTGGCTCTAGGAATGAACTGCTCTTCCAGATTTGTTGATCTTGTGACCAAGCCATTAATGCACTTCCAAGATGCCCCAAAGTTGACCAAGAGGGGCCTGAGGTCTGATTCTCTCTGCTCAGCATCCAGATTACCACAGTGTCAAGAAAGCCAGAAATGCTTGTCCTCCCAGCTTCCCCTGCACCTTCCCCAGACGGAGCGTGGATGTTCCTGCAGTGGAATTTCCAGCTCGGATGGGAGAGGAATGTATATCAATGCCACAATAGAAAAAGAATCCAAGTTGGCATCGCTCCTGGGGCCGTCACATCCCTGCTGCCCTCCTGACTGAGTGTCCACGCCCAGTCGCCCTCTGACTCTGGAAACACACTCACTCTCTCAGGATAGGGTGTGTACTGACAAAACTCAAGATGGAATGAGAGGGCCAGGAAGGGAGAGGGGAAGGAAACTCGTGCAGGCTAATCTTGGGGAACACAGTCCTCCGGCTCACTGTACATCAGCAGTGGATGGTGGAGGGGTGGAGGGGTTGAATCGGGTGTTAAGATAAAGCTTCTTTGAATTGTAGGCAAACAGAATGAAGGCTTCACTGTGCTGACCACGCTGCCTACACAGGTTTAGCAGCCAAGTGTCTTTCAAACCTTCAGGTCTGGAGTAATGGTACGGAGGATAAGGTACTTGCCACACAAGCATGAAGGTCAGAGTTCAAATCCCCAGAACCCACATAAAGCTGGGTGCGGTAGCACACATATGAACCCTCTATCAATAGCATACAGAGGCGGAAGCAGGAGCACCCCAGGATGCTCAGCTCACAGGCAGCTCTCCTCCCATATGCCTCCACAAACAACAGAGACCACACAGCGACAGCCACACTCAAAGTCTTCTTCTGACCTCTACCCAAGAACTGTGACACTCGCACACACGTGCACACGTCATTCGTGTGCACACACAGAAAAGGAAGCAAAGCGTGTTTCCAAAGCCCGTGGCAGCATATGCTCTTCCGTGTTTGTTTCTGCACAGAGCTCTCCGCCCTGCTGTGCTCGCTCACACTCCCTGCAGGAGCCCTGGGCCCTGGCATGGAATGAGCTCACAAGATGCTCCGGAATGCTACCTCCTCTTTAGGAACATTCCTGGGAGAAGTAACCGCAGAGTTTATGGGCTGCGAATTCTGACTGAGCAGACTCCGCCCACACGGCACCTCAGTAGCACAGTGTAATGCTCTCTTTTTATTGTCCCCTCTTGTATGGGAATTGGTGTCAGGAATCACAAGGGAGGCAGACACTATGAGTGACTAACACCTCCTAGCTGGTATTTCTTTTTTTGTTGTTTTGCTTGCTTGTTTGTTTATTTTTGAGACAGGATTTGAGTAGCTTTGGAGCCTGTCCTGGAGCTTGCTCTGTAGACCAGGCTGGCCTCGAACAGAGATCCACCTGTCTCTGCTTCCTGAGTGCTGGGATTAAAGGCTTGTGCCACCGTCGCCCGGCTGGTATTTCTTTTTTAAACAGTTTATCTGTTACTGTTGTGTATGTGTGTGCACAATTGTGTGAGGGTGGGGATGTATGAGACGGAAACTGGGGGAAAAACAGACTCTGCAGGTAAAGGGATCTGTTTGCAGTTAAGACATTTAAGAATAAGTAAACCAGCTGGCCTCAAACTCACAGAGATCTGCCTGCCTCTGCCTTCCAAGTCCTGGGATTAAAGGCATGTGCCACCACCGCCCAGCTGACTCTAACATCTTGTTTACTAAAGCAGACAGTTTCTCTGTTAGTTCAGTGTGTCCTTCCTGACTCCTGATCTCTGACCTATCACCTTCATAAATTGGGCCCTGACCCTTAGGCACAGCCAGTGTCCTTAAAGAGCCCAGTTCAGGCCCCAGATCTCTCTTCTGCCATCCTCAGGGAAACTGTGATCAACCCCAGAGGTTCTAGATTATTTCAAAGTAAAGACTTCACTATGGCCAGGTAAGGTGGTGCACACCTTTATCCCCAGCACTCGGGAGGCAGAGGCAGGTGGATCTCTGGGAGTTCGAGACCAGTCTAGAATACAAAGTGAGTTCTAGGACAGCCAGGACTGTTATACAGAGAAACCCTGTCTCTGTGTGTGTGTGTGTGTGTGTGTGTGTGTATACAAGACTAAGCCAGACAGTGGTGGCACATGCCTATGCCTGTAATCCCAGCAGTCTGAAGGCAGAGGCAGGTGGGTCTCTAAGTTTGAGGCCAGCCTGGTCTACAAAGTGAATTCCAGGACAGCAGGGATACACAGAAAAACCCTTCCTCAAGAAAACAAAAACAACAACAAAAGCAAGATTGGGCTAAGTATGGTAGCACACCTTTAATTCTGGCACTTGGGAGGCAGAGGCAGGTAGATCTCTTAGTTCTAGCCCAGTCTGGTCTACATGGAGGGTTCTAGACCAGCTAGGGCTAGTTGGTAAGAACCTACCTCCGAAAAAAAATAGATAAAGGGCGAGACTGAGCACCTGGGAAGACAGTTCAGTTGGTAAGACTCTTACCTTGTAAATATGAGAACTTGAGTTTGGATCCCCAACATGAACAGAAGAAGAAACCATAAGACCGATATGGTGGGGCTTGTTTGCAATCTCATGGCTGGGATGAGACGCTTGCGACTCACTGGCTAGCAAGCAAGTTGACAGCTGTTTGGCAAGCTTCGGCCCTATCAGAGACCCTGACTCAAAAACCAAACAAATAGGGGGCTGGAGAGATGGCTCAGAGGTTAAGAGCATTGCCTGCTCTTCCAAAGGTTTTGAGTTCAATTCCCAGCAACCACATGGTGGCTCACAACCATCTGTAATGTGGTCTGGTGTCCTCTTCTGGCCTGCAGGCATACACACAGACAGAATATTGTATACATAATAAATAAATAAATAAACATTAAAAAAAACAAATAATCAAGAAACAAAGCAACACCATATAAAACCTAAGGTAACATCCAAAGTTGTCTTTGGGCCTGCATACGTGTTCTCACTCATGTACATACTTACTTGTACACACATGCACACGTGCATACACAGATCAAGACTAGCTGGCTGTGACTGCTCCTACTTGTCATCCCAGAAGCATTTGGGAGGCTGAGACCTCATCTCCAAAAAATAGGATGAGGAGGAGGATAAATAAAAGAAAAGTTGATGAGATGGTGGTGGCACACGCCAACACTCAGGAGGCAGAGGCAGGTGGATTTCTGCGAGTTCAAGACTAGCCTGGACTGTATGTAGAGCGAGGTCTAGGACAGGTTCCAAAGCTACACAGAGAAATCCTATCTTGAAACCACCCCTCATCCCACCCACCCACCCACCCACCCCCAAAAGGAGAAAGAAAAGTTGGTGGGTATTAGACCTCCAGATCACAGGAGTTCAGGATTTTGGATGATCCTTGGTGGCAGGCTGAGCAGTGTCCTGCCGCATCACACCCACTTTCCGCGCAGGTTCCCAAGCCAGGACAATCTCAGGTACTCTTTACTGTAGAGTGGGCTTGGACCTCTGTCCACTGCATCAACGATGCTGGCTGTGGAGAACGGCAGCCTTGGTCAATCCGGCACGGCTGCAAAGATCACAGGTCATGGCGCTTTCACCTTGAGCTTTCCTGTCCCCAGCTGCCACCCCAACCTACCTCATGGAGGAGCTGATCATCAGCTGCAGCAGCTCAGCTAGAAATGCGGTCACATGTGCTCCCTCAAGGCTTAGGGAACATCTTGGAAGAAGGGGCAGAAAGGCTGTAAGAGCCAGAGATGGGGAGGAGCGCTGTGCTCCGGATAGGACATGATCCTGGTGCTCAGGCACTCACTGCTGCCATGGCAACTGGCAAAAGATAAAGTCAGCAAGATCAGTCCAGTCCAATGAGCAGCAATAATTGGACTCAATGGGCTACGCCCCCCCCCAAGGAGAAGACACAATGTTGGGAGATGTGTTGGGAGGGGTGTCCTGAAGAGTTGGAAGGACAGGATTGAGGGTGGATAGGGTCAAGATACATTGCATATGAAGTTGTTGTTAAAGAATAAATAAAGCCAATAGTGGCACACACCTTTAATCCCCATACTCAGGAGGCAGAGGCAGGTGGATCTCTGTGAGTTCGAGGCCAGCCTGGTCTACAAGAGCTAGTTCCAGGACAATCTCTAAGGCTACAGAGAAACCCTGTCTCGAAAAACCAAAAATAATAACAATAATAATAATAATAAATACAAAATAAATAAACTATAGAAAGAAAGAAACCCAAGTCTCTCATAAGATCACTTGGAATGAGCAAGGTGAAAAATAGGAGATAGCGCACCCTGATTCTTTCAAAGTATTTGTTTTTTATTTGCTTACTTAGACTCAAGACTGCTATATAGCCCAGGCTGGCTTCAAGCTCCTCCCACTCCCGTGTCTACCACCATCCCCCACCACCACCACCAGAGCTAGGAATACAGGCCAGCGCTGCCACATCCAGTGTGCCCCCAGATTCTTAATCCCCAAGAAGTCCTTGATTATAGAATGAATGGGGGAGGGTATTTCCCAATCCCAGAGCATAGACAACACTCCTGAAGTTTTTGGAGGCGCTGTCTGAAATAAGGTCCTCCCTCCGAAAATTGCATTTCTAAAGATTGGCCTGAAGGTGGCGCTCCTGCTGTTGAACTGGAAAAGCTGGACTAATCTGGAGAAAAAATGTGGATGTCCCCAGTGGAAGCGGGTGCGTGTCACAGTTTAGACTGTGGACTGGACCCTTTCAGCAACACCTAGAAGAAAGCGGGACATTGCCCACACCTAACAGTACTGCCAGCTTCTCAAAGGGGTCAAAATCACCTTAAGCTCTCATTGCCTTCGATTCAAAACAACTTGGATTTAATTAAATACTACACTCTAGTCCCACGTGGTGCTGCAGGCCAGCAATCCTGGGCATTGAGATGTGGAGACATGAGAACCTGGGCTTCAAGCGCATCCTTGCCTACATAGCGAGTTCGAGGCCAGCCTGGGCTGCATGAGAGACCATCTCGAAAACAAAACATCAATATTTCCAAATAAGCATTCTAAATCCAGCCTGGAGTCCTTCCACGACAGAGTTTAGGAGCATTTCTGAGTTGGGCATGGTGGCGCACGCCGTTAACGCCAGCACTCGGGAGGCAGAGGCCGGAGGAGCTCTGTGAGTTTGAGGTCAACCTAGTCTACAAGGTAGCCTGGGTTACATAATGAGACTCTGCCTCAAAGATACAAACCAACAAACAAAAAACACCCTGCAAATGTGCTCTGAGTGTTTCCAGGCCAGAGATATACAAGCATCTCCAGTAGGAGGGCTACAGGCAGGGCCAGGCTGAGGAGCCAGTCAGACCCAGGCACATTTTCCTCACCTTGTGTTCTATAGCAACCACCCAGCTACACGGAGCCCCGCTAAGCAGAGTGGTCAGCTAGGGGGCAGAGCTGCAGGCTCTCCAAGGGATTCCATTCATTCATTTCTGTCCACTGCCCTAATCATGAGATTCTAGCTGGGCAAACAGGCGGGGGCAGGTCTGGACGTCAGCCTTGGGATCTTTACCTCCGGGACCCCAGGCTAGTTTTCTTTTCTTTTTTTTTTTTTTTTAAATATTTATTTATT
>NW_026068028.1:1164606-1170073 GCF_014885135.2 Alexandromys fortis | reverse complement strand
AATATTTATTTATTATATATACAATATATGTATGCAGGCTAGACCTCATTACAGTTAGTTGTGAGTCACCATGTGGTTGCTGGGAATTAAACTCAGGACCTTTGGAATGGCAGGCAATGCTATTCACCGCTGAGCCATCTCTCCAGCCCTATATTTATTCTTGTTTAAAGGACTTTTATATATTGATACAAATTTAGGGTAATTTTTGTTACAACATTATATATATATATATGTTTCTATACTTATTTATAGAACTTTGTTTTTGATACCAATTTATTGATACCAAGGTTATTTTTGTTATAACATATTGTATATATGTTTTTGCTTTTGTTTAAGGTATTGTACCTATGCAGTGCATTTTAAGATGTAAGGTAAAATTCTAGTTCTTGAAAACTATTATTATGAACTATTTAGGATAATCAAGAAACACAGGTTAGTAGTCATCTATAATTAAATTTGTAGATAAGCTACATAAATTTTCCAGATTATATAGAGGTATATTTTAGATAGATGGTCTTCAAACACTTCAAAGACCTATAGAATATGGCATTTTAGTGTTTTGTTAAAGTTTTTCATGACAAGGAGATACATCTGTCCTGGCAGTACCAGTTTACTTCAGAGAAGCTATGGGCATTAAAGAAACTCCTTTTGGAGTTTGCTTTCACTGTAGCAAGATTAGCCATTTGGACAAGAAGCTGCTCCTGCTTTGACTGCTAGAAAGTATGTTGTATAAACTGGACATGCAGGACCCACAGGAAAGGGACCAGTGAATTTTGCTGGACTGAAAAAGGCAAAATGGTCCTTCGGCATTCCTGCTTCACAGAAGAAACTGCCAGACATTCTGCGGGACACAGAAAAAAGTGACTGATATAAACTCCCAATATAGGTGGAACAGTCTTTCAAATTTCCTGCTTCATAGAAAAGTCTGATAGATACTATAAGCTTGTAGGCTGAAGATGGATGTCCCAACACTGCAAAGAGACTTTAGTGACTGTCCAGGCAATCAGATGTCTTTGTCATTTCTAGAGGTTTTAAAAGTCATGTGCAGCTGGGCATTGTTGGGCACACGCCTTTAATTCCAGCACTCGGGAGACAGAGGCAGGAGGATCTCTGTGGGTTCGAGGCCAGCCTGGTCTGCAAGAGCTAGTTCCAGGACAGGCTCCAAAGCTACAGAGAAACCCTGTCTCAAAAACAAACAAACAAACAAAAAGGCGTGTGCAATGTACTATTTTATTTAAATAGTATTTATATTATCCTGGTGCCTTTGATGGAGTTGAAGAGTAGATAATTATAGTTGTAGTTTTCCTTAGATATGATAGAAAGTAAATTAGGTAAATAAAATTTTGGATTTACGGGCTGGAGAAATGGCTCAGTGGTTAAGAGCACTGACTGCTCTTCCAGAGGACCCGGGTTCAATTCCCAGCACCCACATGGCAGCTCACAACTGTCTGAAGATCCAGTTGCAGGAGATCTGACACCTTCACACCAATGCACATAAAATAAAGTTAAATAAACCATAAAAAATATTTTAAAAAATTTTGGATTTACTAAAATAGGATAGATTATTGAGTATTTTTCTTTAAATATACCAGACACAAATTATTGGAATTCAGTACATTGTATATGTAATATTTTCTTGTTCTTATTGTATACAGTTTTACTCTATTACAGTTAAAACTTTTCATATTTGTTTAGAAAGAAAAAGAGGAAATGTTGAAATATTATTTTCAGGTGTGTGACTTTTGTTTACGCTGCATTTGTTTAACTCTATGAAGCTGTGTTACTGTGCCTGTGTAATACATCCGATGGTCCTAATAAAGAACTGAACAGCCAATTATGAGGCAGGAGCAAGGATAGGCAGGGCGAGCAGGCAGAGTATAAATAGAAGGGAAAACGAGGCAAAAGAGGAGCTAGAGAACAAGGAGAGGAGGACTTCAGGAACCAGCTACACAGCAAGCCACAGAGAAATAAGTAAAGAAAAATATACAGAAGTAAGAAAGACAAAAGCCCAGAGGGAAAGAAAGTCAGGATGGCATCAGAAAAGCTGCCAGAAACAAGCCAAACTAAGGTCGGGCATTCATAACTAAGAATAAGTCTCTGTATGTGATTTATTTGAGAGTTGGGTGGTGGGTCCCCCCAAAAGAGTAAACATCACACAACAACATAGCAAGTTACAGGGCATTCTGCACTACATAGAAAGAGCTTGTCTCAAAAGCAACACACACACCCCATTATTTTCTGATCTCCACACATGCACTGTAGCACAATTGTACGCACATATATAGACACACCGTAAATAGAAGTAAGAAAGTGTCTTTTAGCCTGATGTAGCAGAATACGCCTTTTATCCCAGCAATCCAGAAGGCAGAGGCAGGTGGGGTTCTGTGAGTTAAAGGCCCAGCATGGTCCACAGAGTAGGGCTCTTTTGTTGTTGTTTCTTTTAGACAGCCTCTCACTATGCAGCCCTGACTCTCCTGGAACTCTCTCTGTAGACCAGGCTGGCCTTGAACTCACAGAAATCTACTTGTTTCTGCCTCCCAAGTGTTGGGAATGTACCACCCTGCCCTGTGACGTAGTGAGTTCTAGTCCAACTAGGTCTACAAAAGTTGTGCTAGGCATGGGGACACACACCTTTAATCACAGCACCCTAGAGGTACAGGCAGGTAGATGTCTGAGTTGGAGGCTAGCCTGGTCTACAGAGCCAGTTTTAGAACAGTCAAGGATATGAAGAAAAACTCTCTTGAAAAACAAAAATTGTTTTAGAAAAAGAAAAATGTCTGTCTGTCTGTCTGTGATACTGGGGCTTTACATACATCAGATACACAAACCCCTTACTACTGGGTTATATCCTCAAAAATAAAAAGAAGGCTTTAAGCAATGATACACAGCCCACACTTATTTTTGTAATTATTCTTTACTTACCCATAATTAATATTACACACAAGTCACTCATTTATACACTTGTAGTTCTCAGGTTGACTCATAGACTTTACATGCTCGGGAAGCATGCTGCCACAGAGCCAAACCCCCTAACCCAAAGTTCATCCTTTTAAATAGGCATTTAACTCAGTGGGTGCTTAGTGTATTGACAAGGTTATGTAACTCTGTGTAATTAAGGAACTTTCTTATCACCACAAAGGGCAACCTGGGCATCACTGCCAGTTCTCAGTCTTCTCCACCCTTCCTTCTCTGTTTTTTTTTTTTTTGTTTGTTTGTTTTGTTTTTTAATTTATTGTTTTTATTGTATTAGCCTGCCTCCCGTCTGTGCACTATTTGAGTGCTGGGTGCCCACAGAGGCCAGAAGAGGGCATCAGATCCCCAGAAGTGGAGTGACAGATAGCTGCGAACTGCCACTTGAGTGCTGGGAATTTGAACTCAGGTCCTCTGGAAGAGCAGCCAATGCTCTTAACCACTGAGCCATCCATCTAGCCACCCCCTTTGTCTTTCATTGATCGGTTATCACCTTCTGTCCCTGTGAGTTCAGGCTATTTCACACGAATTGGCTAACTCTAAATGAAATTCCACAGAAGTCTTCTGTGTTTGGTGGTGGCAACTACTCTTTCTGCTTTTTTCTTCTCCTTCAGGATTTGTTGATTATTTTTATTTTATGTGTATTCATATTCTGTTTGCATGTATCAAGTACATGCCTGGTGTCCTGGGAGGCCAGAAGAGAGTGTCAGATCCCCAGGAACTGGCGCTGCTGATGACAGTGAACCCCTATGTATGTGCTGGGACCCAAGCCATAGTCTTCCGGAAGAGCAGCAAGTACTCTTTTGTTGTTGTTTTGTTTTTGTTATTTTGTTTGTTTGAGGGTTTCTCTGTATAACAGCTCTGGCTATTCTGGAACTTACTTTGTAGATCTGGCCTCAAACTCACAAAGATCTGCCCACCTCTGCTTATCAAAACCTGGGACTAAAGGCCACCACGCCCTGCTGAGCAACAAGTATTCTTAATCTCTGCACCAGTTTTCCAGACACAGAAGTTTTTCTTTATTTGTTTTGTTTGTTAGATTTAACAAACCTGGAACTAGCTCTTGTAGACCAGGCTGGCCTCAAACTCACAGAGATCTGCCTGCCTCTGCCTCCCGAGTGCTGGGATTAAAGGCGTGCACCACCACTGCCCAGCTGACATCAATCTTTGTAAGAAATCCATAAAGACTTCCTTTGGGCCCTGTATAACTTCAGTAAATGACTCAATTTTCTTTCCTATTCTCCAATTCTATCCCAAGCATTGAAAGCGGCTGTGTGTCATAAATCCACCATGCCAGAGGCAAGTGGATCTCTGTGAGTTCGAGGCCAACCTGGTCTACAGAGCGAGTTCCAGGACAGGCTCCAAAGCAACAGAGAAACCCTGTCTCGGGCTGGAGAGATGGCTTAGTGGTTAAGAGCATTGCCTGCTCTTCCAAAGGTCATGAGTTCAATTCCCGGCAACCGCATGGTGGCTCACAACCATCTGTAATGAGGTCTGCTGAAGAGGTCAGCAGACCCACACACAGACATAATATTGTATACTGTATACATAATAAATAAACATTTTTTTAAAAAAAAAAACAGAAACCCTGTCTCAAAAAAATAAAACAAAAAAACCAACCAAACAAAAAAGAGGCCATCTTTTTTTTCCATGATATTTATTGAGCTCTACATTTTTCTCTGCCTCTTCTCCCTGCCTCTCCCCTCCCCCTTCAACCCTCCCCCAAGGTCTCCATGCTTCCAATTTACTCAGAAGATCTTGTCTTTTTCAACTTCCTGTGTAGATTAGATCTATATAAGTCTCTCTTAGTGTCCTCATTGTTATCTAAATTCTCTGGGATTGTGGGTTGTAGGCTGGCTTTCTTTGCTTTATGTTTAAAAACCACTTATGAGTGAGTACATGTGATAATTGTCTTTCTGTGTCTGGGTTACCTCACTCAAAATAATATTTTCTAGTTCCATCCATTTGCCTGCAAAATTCAAGATGTTGTTATTTTTTTCTGCTGTGTAGCACTCCATTTGAGTTAATGTACCACATTTTTTTTATTCATTCTTTGATTGAGGGGCATTTAGGTTGTTTCCAGGTGCTGGCTATGACAAACAATGCTGCTATGAACATAGTTGAGCACATGTCCTTGTGGCACGATTGAGCATCCTTTGGATATATACCCAAAAGTGGTATTACTAGGTCTTGAGGAAGGTTGTTTCCTAATTTTCTGAGAAATCTCCACACTGACATCCAAAGGGGCTGTACCAGATTGCACTCCAACCAGCAATGGAGGAGTGTTCCCTTTGCCCCACAACCTCTCCAGCATAAGTTGTCATCAGTGTTTTTGATCTTGGCCATTCTTACAGGTGTAAGATGGAATCTCAGAGTTGTTTTGATTTGCATTTCTCTGATGACTAAGGATGTTGAACATTTCTTAAGTGTCTTTCAGCTATTCTAGATTCCTCTGTTGAGAGTTCTCTATTTATGTCTGTACTCCATTTTTTTTTTT
>NW_026068028.1:1150523-1163934 GCF_014885135.2 Alexandromys fortis | reverse complement strand
ATCAAGTCCCCCTCCCTCGTTAGCCCAAAGAGCAATCAAGTTTTCCTGCCCTGTGGGAAGTCCAAGGACCACCCATCTCCATCCAGGCCTAGTAAGGTGAGCATCCAAACTGCCTAGGCTCCCACAAAGCCAGTTCGTGCAGTAGGATCAAAAACCCATTGCCATTGTTCTTGAGTTCTCAGTAGTCCTCATTGTCCACTATGTTAAGTGAGTCCAGTTTTATCCCAGGCTTTTTCAGATCCAGGCCAGCTGGCCTTGGTGAGTTCCCAATAGAACATCCCCATTGTCTCAGTGTGTGGGTGCACCCCTCATGGTCCTGAGTTTTTTGCTCGTGCTCTCTCTCCTTCTGCTCCTGATTTGGACCTTGAGCTTTCTGTCCAGTGATTTTTGGGCTTTGTTCATTTATAAAAGTTTGCTAAAATACTCACTTCGTGGTTTCTCCTGAATTCTTTTGTTCTCTCTTCTATCGCTGTTCTATAATCCAGAGCAGTATGGCTTCTTACAATAGGCATTAGGTTCTTTAATTGCTCTAGGAAGTTTCCTCTACAATGGCAGGAAACGACTGAACCAGATTTGGCATAGGGGCTTGCCAGAGGCCCCTCATAGAGTTTCCTGATAGCAAAGGACTATGTTGAATATCCCTTGTTGACCTACATTCATTAGTCCAATGCCTACCTTTGCCATACCTTCTGTATAATACAGAAGGGAGGGGCATTCTGAATGGATTATTCTTTTTTTTTTAAGATTATTTATTTATTTATACAGTATCCTGCCTGTAGGCCAGAAGAGGGCACCAGATCTCATTATAGGTGGTTTTGAGCCACCATGTGGTTGCTGGGAATTGAACTCAGGACCTCTGGAAGAGCAGTCAGTGCTCTTAACCACTGAGCCATCTCTCCAGCCCATGAATGGATTATTCTTAAAAAAAAAATTGTTTCTAGGAACCTTGGTTGCCACAATTGAAACACTTGACATTTCAATTTTTCTTCAAAACTCTAGAAATCACCTCTCCTATTCAAGCATCTTCATGGTCATGATATTCAATATTAATTGTATCTCAGATCCATTCCTCCAAAGGGGTTACCTTGCCTTTAATGGCCTAATTATCCTTTTGTATTGAGAATTAGCACTTTTGCCAGGCGGTGGTGGCACAGGCCTTTAATCCCAGCACTCGGGAGAGGCAGGCAGATCTCTGTGAGTTTGAGGCCAGCCTGGTCTACAAGAGCTAGTTCCAGGACAGGCTCCAAAGCTACAGAGAAACCCTGTCTTGAAAAACCAAAGGAAAAAAATAGGTTTACAAAAATTAGACCCCTACAGGTGCAAATTAGGAGAAATCAATTGCAGACTCAATGACTTCCAAATTCTGCTAGGAGGGCTGGAGAAATGGCTCAGAGGTTGAGAGCATTGCCTGCCCTTCCAAAGGTCCTGAGTTCAATTCCCAGCAACCACATGGTGGCTCACAACCATCTGTAATGAGCTCTGGTGCCCTCTTCTGGCCTGCAGACATACACACAGACAGAATATTGTATACAAAATAAATAAATAAAATATTTTTTTTAAAAAAGGGCTGGAGAGATGGTTCAGTGGTTAAGAGCACTGGCTGCTCTTCCAGAGGTCCTGAGTTCAATTCCCAGCAACCATATGGTGGCTCACAACCATTTGTAATGAGATCTGGCGCCCTCTTCCGGCGTGTGGACATACACGGAGGCAGAATGTTTTATACATAATAAATAAATAAATCTAAAAAAAAAAGAAACCAAATTCTGCTAGGAGACATTTCCGACTATGGCACATTATTAGATATAAAACCTAATGACCTGATTAATTTAAACAAAACCTTAAATGGTGACAAGAACTTAAATAGTCCCAGGGAATTATCAGCTGAAGCCGAGAGAGAATTGGTTTCGATTGAAGAGAAATTACAGAAGGCACATGTGGATTGTGTGAATCCAAATCTTAACTGCATCCTGGTCATATTACCCTCCAAATATTCCCCTACAGGAATTTTAATGCAGAAAGGAGATATCTCAGAATGGATCTTTTTACCATATAAACTGAATAAAAAATTAAAACCATGTGGAAAAGGTCTCTGAGTTAATTTAAAAGGAAAATTGACACTTTATCAATTAGAAAGTATACTAGGTACAAGACTTTGGACTTACCAAGACAGGATACATACAGAGTATTTTCTCTGAATTTATCAAATGCAAATGGACTAGACACTGTTGATATATTTATTGCCTGAATATATTGCATATAGTTATTGGTACTTATTGTATACAGTTTTTCTTATATTAATTCCAGCCTTCTTTTTTTTTATTTAGATAAAAAAGGGGAAATATAGTGGTATATTACTTGTGTTTTGATAAATAAATCTTGTATGAAGATCAGCGGGCAAAGCAGCCATACTAGTCAGTCATACAGACCAGGTAGTGATGGCACACACAACTTTAAGCCCAGGACTCGGGAGACAGAGGCAGACAGAGTTCTGTTAGTTCAAGCCCACCTTGGGCTACCCAAGATGGAATTTATCTAAAAGAGAAACAGAGCTCACACAAAAATGATCCCACCACTTGGGATCCCATGCCTTTAATCCTAGCACTAGGGAGGTAGAGACAGGAACAATATGGCTGGGTGGAGAGAGGAATATAAGGGGGAAAAGATAAGAATTCAGTAGAGTGTGGAGTCTTCAGGATTCATGGAAACAGGATCTCACCCATTTTCTGTCTGAGATAAGAGTCAGTGGCTACTTTGCTTTTCTGATCTTCAGGTTGGATCCCAAAATCTGTCTTTGGGTTTTTATTATTCATTCTACAACCTGGTGACGTTTAAGATAAACATTCCAGCCAGGCAGTGGTGATGCATGAGGCAGGAGGATCTCTGTGTCCTGGAGGCCAGCCTGGTCCTACCGAGTGAGTTCCGGGCCAGCCAAAGGTACAGAGAGAAACCCTGTTCTTTTCCTTTTTGGTTTTTCGAGACAGGATTTCTCTGTGTAGCTTTGGAGTCTGTCCTTGAACTTGCTCTGTAGACCAGGCTGGCCTCATACTCAGAAATATCCACCTGCCTCTGCCTCTGCCTCCTGAGTGCTGGGATTAAAGGCAAGTGCCACCATCCGGCTGGCTGTTTTTTTGTTTTGTTTTGTTTTGGTTGGTGCTTAGCTTTCTTTGTTTGATTTTTTTTTGTTTATTTTGTTTTTGTTTTTTGTTTGTTTGGTTGGTTTTGTGTGACACCTACCCAGAGAGTCACTAGGGTAAGATAAACATCTTTATTTTTTTAAAAAAAATTTGGTAATCTTTTATCATTCTTTTTTCTTATTTATTTATTATACAATATTCTGCCTCTATGTGTGCCTGCAGGCCAGAAGAGGGCGCCAGATCTCATTACAGATGGTTGTGAGCCACCATGTGGTTGCTGGGAATTGAACTCAGGACCTCTGGAAGAGCAGGCAATGCTCTTAACCACTGAGCCATCTCTCCAGCCCGATAAACATCTTTATTATATTCGGCCCCAACACTAGTGTGCAGAACACACAAGGTTTCTCTGTATAACAGCCCTAGCTGCTCTGGGAACTCTCTCTGTAAACTAGGCTACCCTCAAACTCACAGAGATTGGCCTGCCTCTGCCTCCCAAGTGCTGGGATTTAAGGTCCCTTGGCCTGCCTTCTTATAGAACCCAGGACCACCAGGCCAGGGGTGGCCCCACCCACAGCAGGCTGGGCCCTTTCACTTTTAATCACTGGTTAAGAAAATGTCCTCCGACCTTGTCTACAGCTCATTTCTTCCGGAGGCCTTTTCTCAACTCATGTCTCCTACTCTCAGATGACCCCCAAGTTACGTCAAATCAACATAAAAGTAGTGAGCCCATCCAGGCTGTCCTTAAACACTAGCCCAGGATAGCCTTAAACATGTAGCAACTTTTCTGTTCCCAATATCGAGTTCTGAAATTACAGGCGTGAGCCAACCACGTCTGGCAAAAGTCTTCATGGGATACTAGGCAATTGTGAAACTATCGAAGTGTTTGGCCGAGTCACATACACAAAGCACCGGGCAAAATTAGCTATCTTCTGTAATCCCGGTTATGTAAATAGCCCGGTCACAAGAGACCCTGGGCCTCTCTGGCCCCTGGACTGAAATGAGGTCTCATTAACCTAGTACACAAATTTCACTGCTTCACTGCTCCCACCTGTTCATACGGGCCTCTGCAGGCGCCGTGAGGGCGTCCAGATATTCGCCAAAGGTCTGCGCTGTGCTTGGGCAGATAGCTCGGTGGGCAAAGTTATCACATAGTTAGGAGGGTCTGAGCTTGATTCCTAGCATCCAAGTCAAAAGCTGGGCCCATTACACACACAAAGAACACAGACACACACAGACACATCTGCATTTGATAGTCAGATACTCTTTTCTTTTTTTTTTTTTTTTTTTGATTTTCGAGACAGGGTTTCTCTGTGCTTTTGGAGCCTGTCCTGGTACTAGTTCTGTAGACCAGGCTGGTCTCGAACTCACAGAGATCCGCCTGCCTCTGCCTCCCGAGTGCTGGGAGTAAAGGGGTGCACCACCACCACGCGGCTTGTATTATTATTTGTAATGATGTGTATGTGTCTGTATATGGATCTGTCCACGTGACTGCAGGTGTTCTAGTAGTCCAGAGACATCAGATCCTCTTGGGACGGGGACACAGACAGTTGTCAGTCACCTAACATGGGCACTGGGACTCGAACTCAGTTCCTCTGCCAGAACAGCACATACTCTTATTAACCACTTAACTGTCTCAGTGCCGAGCTGAATCATTACAGTAGAGAATACAGTGAGAGAAAGAGAGAGAGAGAGAGAGAGAGAGAGAGAGAGAGAGAGAGAGAGAGAGAGCACCTCATGTAGACACTGGGGAACCACCTGTATTTCAAGAGCTGGATGAAGGGGAAGTGGCGGGGGATGGGGGGGGTGGGATAGCTCAGTGGTAGAGCGCTAGGCCAGCCTCAAAGCAAACACAGAAACTAAGAAGGGGAAGAAGGCTGGGGGTGCAGCTCGATTGGGAGAGAGCTTGCCTAGCATGCATCGAGCTGTGGGTTCAGTGCCAGAACCATGAAGCAGCAGGCATGGTGTCCAGGCCTACACCTGTAATCCCAGCACTGGGGAGGTGGATGCGGAAGGATCAAGAAGTTCCCAGTCATTCTCGCTTACACAGCAAGTTCGAGGCTACTCTGGACTACATGAAACGCTAACTCAAAAAGATAAAACCAAAAGGAAACTGCAAATCCCAGTCCTAGACTTCCGTCTATGCTTTGGGCCAGTGATTTGGTCTGTGGACTCCCTTTCTGCTGCGTGTTGCCTCAGCTGGCATTGACCTCAGGACCCCTTCCTGGTTCTAAATCTCTAGAACTCTAGTTCATGCTCATGATCGCCTCAGTTACCACTAACGTGCTCACAGTTCCCGAACCAGCATCTATTTCTCACCTCACTGTAGTGATTTATTTTGTTTGCGTTTTAACAAATAAAAATTGAGGCCGGGCGATGGTGGCGCACGCCTTTAATCCCAGCACTCGGGAGGCAGAGGCAGGCGGATCTCTGTGAGTTCGAGACCTGGTCTACAAGAGCTAATTCCAGGACAGGCTCCAAAGCTACAGAGAAACCCTGTCTCGAAAAACAAAACAAAACACAAATAATAATACAGATAAGCGATTAAAATAGTTCAATTAGTCTACCTGATCACTGTTTTATATTTATTTTTTGAGACAGGGTCATACTCTGTAGCTCTAACTGGTCTAGAACTCTCTATGTAGACCAGGCTGGCCTCTACTTCATAAAGATCCCACCTGCCTCTGTCTTTCAAGTGCTGGGATTAAAGGCAAATGTTAAGGTAGAAGACAGGGCAACTTCCTTTTTTTTTCTTTTTCTCTCTCTTTTTTTTTTTTGGTTTTTCGAGACAGGGTTTCTCTGTGGTTTTGGAGCCTGTCCTGGTCCTGGAACTAGCTCTTGTAGACCAGGCTGGTCTCGAACTCACAGAGATCCTCCTACCTCTGCCTCCCGAGTGCTGGGATTAAAGGCGTGCGCCATCACCACTGCCCGGCTTTTTTTTTTTTTTTTTTTTTTGAGACAGGGTTCCTCTGTGTAGTCCTAGCTGTCCTGGGACTTGCTCTGTAGACCAGGCTGACCTGGAACTCAGAGATCCGCCTGCCTCTGCCTCCCAAATGCTGGGATTAGAGATGTGTGCCATGCCACCACCACTTGGTGTATTTACGAGACAACTTTTAATAGTCAGTTCTCTCTCTGAACCAGGTGGATTGTGGGGACTGAACTCAGATCATCAGGTTCTGTCTGTATCAGGTGTCTTTCCCTGCTGAGCCATCTGGCTGACTCTCAGCCTGTCTTAATAAGAGTTGTGCAGAATCATAGTCAGTGGTCACAGACATTCGCGTGGGAGGAATTACTCAGCCATGCCTCCGGGTGCTGGAGCCTCTGCAGTCATCTTTACCACGAGCAGCACTACTTACTGTCTTTCTGTTTGTTTGTTTGCATCTGCGGTACATGTGCGTATACATCTGTGGATGTGTGGATGTCAGAGGTCCACATTAGGTATCTTCCTTGATCCCTCCTCATCTTATTTTTTGAGACAGGGTCTCTTGCTGAACCTTTAGCTGGCAGGTTTAACCAGACTGGCAGAGCAGCAAGCTCCAGGAATCCTCCAGTCTCCCCCTCCCCAGCAGTGGGATCACAGGCTCCTGCTGCTTTTCTACAGAGTTGCTGGGGATCTGACCTCAGGGTACTTATGTTTGCCTTTGCATAAGCACCTTGTTCTCACCCCCCAGCATCCCCTGCTCCCTCCCACCCCCAGCCCCACTCTCTTGAGAAGGAGGCTTCACACAGTCCAGGCTGGTCTGAAACTCACTATATAGACCAGGCTGACCTTGTCCTCCCAGAATGCTCCTACCTCTGCCTCCTGAGTACTAGGACTAAAGGCGTGGGACCCCACCCCAGACTCATAGCCAGAATTTCTAAATCTCATTTCATATTCTCCTCTAATTTTCTCTGGATAAGACAGTGTTTCAGAACAGAAACTGTGTTCCAACCCAGCTCCCTTAACTGATCAGTATAGAAACTGGACTCAAGCCCAGTTAACCGACTGCCCAAGGCCTAGAGTCAATCGTTTGTAAACTCCCTCCTATCTCCACTTACTTTTTCTTTTCTTTTTTTCAAGACAGTTTTCCCATGTAGCCCTGACCGTCCTAGAGATAGCTCTGTAGACCAGGCTGGCCTCGAACTCAAGATACTTGGTTAGTATTCAGGCATCTATACTGGCCTGACTTTGGGGTATATCTATCTATCTGTCTGTCTGTCTGTCTATCTATTTATTTATTTATTGAGACAAGGTTTCTCTGTAGCTTTGGAGCCTGTCCTGAAACTAACTCTTGTAGAGCAGGCTGGCCTCGAATTTACAGAGATCCGCCTGCCTCTGCCTCCCGAGTGCTGGGATTAAATGAATGTGCCACCACTGCTGGCAATAAATAAATAAATAAATAAAAGTATTGCGTCCCTCTGTGATCACTATACGATTTGTCCCATTTCCAGAGTGACCAGAGGCTGCTGATGTTGACCCACGGGGCAGATCAGAGGGTCCTCAGGTTTACATCATGACATAAGGAGCTCTGAGGATTGGAACTCATGACCTGGTGATTCCCAGATTCCACACCCAGCTATGTGTGGGGCGGCTGGACAGAGCCTGCTGCAGTTCTCTAAAGGAACCTCGGTGGATGCACTTAGGGTGCAGAGCCTTGCTCTCTTGGCTTGCAAACTGCTCTTTCTCTGGATTCTAACACAGCTTGAAAGTCTGGTATTCACACAACTACAGGTTTATCCTGAGCCCAGTATGTGTTCCACTTAGCCATGAAGGGCTGGTAATACTCCCTTCCCCAAGAGCATATGTATAAAAGAACAGGCCTGAACATGTTCCAGAGAAGCACAGAAAAGAACAACCCCAACCTTCTTTAACTCCCATCTCGCTACCACTCCCTTAACTCACAGCGACAGCTTCACAGAGTAATTTCACCGGATCAGATGGCTTTTAAAAGTGTCTGTGTAGCCGGGCGGTGGTGGTGCACGCCTTTAATCCCAGCACTTGGGAGGCAGAGGCAGGCGGATCTCTGTGAGTTTGAGCCCAGCCTGGTCTACAAGAGCTAGTTCCAGGACAGGCTTCAAAACCACAGAGAAACCCTGTCTCGAAAAACCAAAAAAAAAAAAAAAAAAAAAAAAAGTATACGTATGTGTGTTTGTGTGAACGTAAGCTGGGTGTGTGTGTGTGTGTGTGTGCACTTGCATGTGTGCGCATGCCTACAGTGACCAGAAGACCTGCAGAGCCCAGAAGAGGGCATCAGCTCTCCTGGAGCTAGAGCTAAAGCGGTCGTGAGCTGCCCAATATGAGTGCCGGGAACCTGACTCGGATTCCTCTGGAAGAGCAGGAAGCACTCTTAACTGATAAGCCATCTTTCCAGCTCTCTTTACAAGTTCTTAACAGGCAGGAAGAAATCTTCCCAGGACATAGGTGAGCTGTGTTCTTTTGGTTCCCTGTGTCACAAGAAGGACTCTCCCAGTTCTCAAGCCAGGTAGTCATGACCTTAGGAGTGTCAAAAAAGATGTACGGGAACATCAAAGAACAGACCTGGAATGTGACAGCATTTGTGTCTTTTAAGAATACTTAAGGGGCTGGAGAGATGGGTCAGAGGTTAAGAGCATTGCCTGCTCTTCCAAAGGTTCTGAGTTCAATTCCCAGCAACCACATTGTGGCTCACAACCATCTCTAATGGGGTCTGGTGCCCTCTTCTGGCCTGCAGGCATACACACAGACAGAATATCGTATACATAATATACATAATATATACATAAAAGAATACTTAACCAAGCCGGGTGGTGGTGGTGCACACCTTTAATCCCAGCACTTGGGAGGCAGAGGCAGGCGGACTTCTGTGAGTTCGAGGCCAGGCTCCAAAGCTACAGAGAAACCCTGTCTTGAAAAAAACCAAAAAAAAAAAAAAAAAAAAAAGAATACTTAACCAGCCAGGTGGTGGTGACTCTCCTGTCTTTAATCCCAGCACTTGGGAGGCAGAGGCAGGCAGGTATCTCTGAGTTCGAGGTCAGTCTGGCTACAAAGTTCTAGGACAGCCAGTGAGTGCTGTTTTACAGAAACCCTGTCTTGAACTCCCCCTTCCTTTCCAACTCCAAATTGCTTGTCTGAAGCTGGGCAATTGGTGGTGCATGCCTTTGATCCCAGCACTTGGGAGGAAGAGACAGACAGATCTCTGAATTCAAGGCCAGCCTGGTGTACAGAGAGAGTTCCAGGACAGCCAGGGCTACAGAGAGAAACCCTGTCTTAAAAAACAAGACAATTGTCACCAAAGCTACAGAGAAACCCTGTCTCGAGAAAAAAAAAAAAAAAAAAGACAATCAAAACAACACTGGCTGCTTTTCCAAAGGGCCAGGAATTTGGTTCCTAGCACCCACATGGTGGTTCATCATCTGTAATTCCAGTTTCAGGGTATCCAATGCCCATTTGGCTTCTTCAGCACAGTCCACAGACATACACACAGGTAAAACACCAACACATGCAGATAAAATGGTATCAGTGCAGAAGAAACTTTAATAAGCAAGGGGACAATACTCACCCATGGGGCTGAGGTACAGTTTCATTGGTAAAGTACTTGTATAACATGCAAAAGGCCACGACTCCCGTCCCCAGCAACACATAAACTGGGCATGGTGACTCACACCTGTAATCTCAGCACGCAGGAGGCGGAGGCAACAGGATCAGATAATCAAGGTCATCCTTGGCTACTTTGACTTTGAGGCCAACTTGTGCCACAGGAGAAGAAACATACATACAGAGAGAGACAGAGACAGAGAGACAGCGAGAGACAGAGACTGACCTGTGGCTCTGAGGTCATGAACAAAGTAACACAAAGTAACGAAGTAGCCATCAGGCCTGGGCAGAGACTCTGAGGGGCTCATGGGAGGCCGTCCTCTAGGACTTGCCTGTCGCCAGTGTTGAGAGGGTTTTAGGAGGACTCGTTATAATGCAGCCTGTGACGAGATTCCCTCCTAGCGGCCTCGTGAGATGTAGGCCAATGGAACACCTGCCTGTTTCAACAAGAAAGTGGCTTCTTCCTCTCTACCTCTCTCACACTCTTGGAGTTTGGTTTTAGTCTCCTGGGTGTTGGGATTAAAGGCGTACACTGGTTGGAGAGATCTCTCAACAGTTAAGAGTACTGGCTGCTTTTCCGCAGGACCTGGATTTGATTCCCCACACCTACATGGCAGCCTGGAACTCCAAACCCAAGGGTCCTATACCTACCCTCTTCTAGCCTTCATTGGATATTGCACACACATGCCTGTCATATGCAGACACACATACATGCAAAGCACACACATAAAAAGCATGAACCACCATCCCTGAAGCCTTTTATTAATTTATTTCTAATGTCTCTGTGTGGAGCCTGTGGAGGCCAGAAGAGGATGTTGGATCCCCTGGAGGGGGAGTTACAGGCAGGTATGAACCACAAGAAATAGGTGCTGGGAGCTGAATTCAGGTCCTTTGAAAGAGCAGCAAGTGCTTCTAACTACTGGACCATCTCTCCAGTGCTGCCGCCCTCTGCTTACTCATGGTGCTTTATACATTGTAGCACCCCTAAGAACCTGACCTTATTGTGACCCTGCATGAGATCCACTGACTTCATTGTGTATGCTACGATCAGAAATGGTTAGCGTTCTTTATCTGTGCTGGGACACAGGTTTAGACTGGTGGCCCGCTTCTTCTCCGGAACATTAGTCAGATGGAAGGCAATAGCTTCAGAGGTTGGATTCCATCTAGACTCGGAACCCGCAATTCTTAAAGCTCTCTATATCCCCCTTTCCCAATTAAATGAGTCAGAGTCACTTCTCTGTGACTGACAATTAGAAAGTCCGCGAAACACCAAAAATCGCTCTCATTGTTCCGTGTTTATAAAGGTTTGGTAAATACATTTTCTTCACTGTTAGATTGCAAACTCTGAATAGTCACTTCCATTTCTAATATAACATCCTTGCTTCCCCTACAGCATGTGGAACAGTATGGGTCACAGGCTGCAAAGTTGTAGAGTCTGGGTTAGAGATTGCTCCAAATATGTATGTCTAGAAAGTACATATATATTTGGAGCAATCTGCAGGGTTGTTGTTCCTAGCTTGTTATCTGACTGAATGCAGGCTACTCGTGTGAAAGCTCAGCATGCTGAGGTTGGAGGATCACTTGAGGTCAGGAATTTGCACCAGACTGAACAGTACTGTGTGACCTTGATTTAAAAAAAAAAGTTCCAACATTGGTATGATCTATTCCCAGCATTATGGAAGCTAAGGCAGGAGGAAGAGCTGTTTTAGGCTAGCCTGTGCTTCAAAAAACAAAACAAAACAACAGAAAGAACTATGATGTTGTGTGACTGTGAGGTAGTGGGAGAAGGGTCGAGTTCAAGGACAGGCTTAGCTACACAGCCAGTTTCAGGCCAGCAGAAGACCACACTAAAAACAAAAACAAAAAAAAATCTTGCTGGATGGGAGGTAGTGGCAAATGCCCTTAACTCCAGCATTCAGGAGGCAGAGGCAGGAGGATTTCTGTAAACTTGAGGCCAGCCTGGTCTGCAAAGCAAGTTCCAGGACAGCCAGGGTTACATAGAGAAACCCTGCCGTAACGCCATGCTCCCCCAAAGTTTGGCAGTTAATTACTTATATGTCTATGTGTGTTGGCGTGTGTGTCACAGTTTATGTGTGTGTCTCAGCTTTTGGAGAAGTCAGAGGGAAACTTTTTGAGTGCTGGAAGCTAGATCATGGTCTCCCCCCCCCCCCCCAGGTTTCCCAGTAGCTATGGAGCTGATCCTGGAACTAGCTCTTGTAGACCAGGCTGGCTTCAAACTCACA
Source organism: Alexandromys fortis (assembly GCF_014885135.2). NCBI lineage: Eukaryota > Metazoa > Chordata > Mammalia > Rodentia > Cricetidae > Alexandromys > Alexandromys fortis. Next base: position 1,152,007 of record NW_026068028.1, on the reverse strand, counting down.
GAGATCCACCTGCCTCTGCCTCCTGAGTGCTGGGATTACAGGCCTGCGCCACCACCGCCCAGCTGTTATTATTATTAAACTCTATTTAGCTCTCTGCTTTGTGAGTGCTGGGATTAAAGGCTTGCCACCATGCCCAGCAAGTTATCATCCTATACCATTTGGGTTCCGAGGATTGAACAGAGACCAACAGATGTGGTGGCAAGGACCTTTGACATGAGGCATCTTGTTTGCCCTGTATTGAATACCTCTAATCTCTCTCCCTCTCTTTACACACACACACACACACACACACACACACACACACACACACACACACACACACCCCAGATAGAGTTTCTCTGCATAATGGCCCTGGCTGTCCTGGAACTTGCTCTGTAGACCAGGCTGGCCTCAAACTCAGAGATCTGCCGGTCTGTGCCTCCCGAGTGCTGGGATTAAAGGTGTATGTGCGCCACCACTGCCTGGCTCACACACAATTTATTTTTTCCACGACTGAGCACAGTGGAATGTACGTCATCCCACAGTCCAGTTTGGTGCCAGGCTAGGCCAGTTTATCTAAACACAGACATGTTTTAGATAAACTCTAGACGATGCGGAGAAGCGTGTGTAATTCCAGAGTGGGAGACCGCAGCAGGAGGAGCCCACGGTTTGAGACTAGCCCGGAGTACATAGTAAAAGCTGTGCCCAAACCCCACCACTGCAGGGTGTGGTGGTGGCACAGGCCTTTAGCCCTAGCACTCAGGAGGCAGAAGCTGGTGGATCTCCGTGAGCTGGAGGCCAGACTGGTCTACACTGAGTTCTAGGCCAGCCAGGACTGCATAGTGAGACCCTGCCTTAATAAAACGCTCACCATTACCAAGGAAGATCTTAGGATCTGCCTATTTTGGGCCTGCATTTCTTTAGCTGCACTCCTTAAAAAACAAAAAAACTCCAGCATTTGCTTGCCAAAGAACTCAAGATGCTCACTTTCTTTACTTTCATTACTTATGAGGTACCGATAGGTAAGTTTACCACCCTCAGAAATCAACTCAAGTGACTAAGTAATAAAGGAATTGGCAATTAGTAGTCGCTTTTCCATTTTCATTTACATTCTAGTCACCTAATTATACTATAATAAGCCATTTAGTAGCCTGAATCCTATTAATTTTTTTCTTCAAATTACTTTCTCGGTTCTCACCTCTACCAATAAACACTCAGACAGGTTCCTAAAACCTTTCTCTGCAGGTGGTGGTGGCACACGCCTTTCCCATCTCAGCCTTCTGAAGGCAGAGGCAGGCGGATCTCTGTGAGCTAGAGGTCAGCCTGGTCTACAGAGTAAGTTCCAGGAGAGGCTCCAAAAAGTTACAGAGAAACTTTGTCTTGAGAACTAAACAAACAAAACCTTTTTCCTCCCCCCCCTACTTAAATTTCTGTTTGTAATTATTTTGGTCACTTTGACTTATGAGAACCATTTCTTTTTTCTTTTTTTTTTTTTTTGTTGTTTG
>NW_026068028.1:1124068-1148810 GCF_014885135.2 Alexandromys fortis | reverse complement strand
CCCCCTTGGCTTGCTCCCTCTCGAGTGCAGTGCATCCTGCTTTCCAGCTCCCCCCACTCACACTCCGGCTTGCCCCCCACGGGGAGGCCACGGCGCGTCTAGTGACAGAAAAAAGAAAGACAAAACAAAACTAGATTTGCAAGAGGAAAGAGGCGCATTGTTCAAAATGGAGATTGCATTGTTGCAGTTTGCAGGCCACACACTCGTTCGCTCTCCTTCCCCCCCCCCCCCTTTCCTCTTCAAAATTTCTGCCAAGTGCGGTGTCTCCACCAGGCAGGATTGAAACTTTGGCACACACGTATCCATTGAGTTCGTTTTTCTCCCCTTGTTTTGATATGAGTATTTTGTTTATTTATTTTGCGATGAAAGAAGCCTTCTGCTTTGCAAACCGTTGCGTGCCTATATACCTTTTCTTGTAGTCTGGGAAAAATTACCTGTTCCTTAAAAGAGAGAATTTAGATACCGTGGTAACGCACATAGACATGCTTCGTTTCCTGCCCTGAGTCAGAGAGTTTGAAAACTGTTGTGGAGGAAGGGCTGTTGTGCGGTGAGCAGGGAGCTTCTTCTGGTCCTGTGCGTTTGTTTGTGTTCTTCGAGTGCTCATGGGCGCGTGCAACAGTTGCTGGTAAATGGCTGATTAAAGAGCGAACCAGAAAACCAAATTTGGCAAGCCTTCCGATTCGGAATCGCCTTGGTTAAGTTCCAGATAAAAGTATAACACAGAAGGGCCGTGTGTCCTAACCAGTTTGATCTTGGCTTTGCGTGGGAGATGCAGTTTCGCGGCACCTGTTGCAGAAGTTGTGTAGTTAGTTGATCATCTAGGCGGAATTGCTGAAGATGAACTTTTTGAAGGCACACGGTCTAGAAATGTCAGCTTGCATCCGACAGGACCTTTTCTTGTTATTTTATTTCTGAGGAAGAAGCCCTTCCTGGACCTGTAGTGGGTTTCTCCATGGTGACTTCTCGCATGTTTTCTTCACATAGTTTCTTGAGTTTGGCCCTGGGCTGTGTCTTGTTTAAATAAAACGCACACATACAATTGCTCATTTGTATTGAATTAATAGTTATGGGGGGGCATCTTAACTTGTAGCACCAAACTGTCAGGTGATTGATTCCTTTATATTTCTATTAACCTGGATTAACGAAATTAAAATATAATTTTAAGAACATTTAATGAGGACATATGATGGATGGTCTTTCTTATGAGAGCTTGCCATACCATTTTCAGAGAAGACTAGGGTAGTAGACATGATTAAATTTAAATGTTTCTATTTTTTTAAAAAAACAGTTGCTTAAATTCTTAACTGCTACAAGTATGAGAATTAAACCAGATTAGATTGTGTTAACATCAAATTAAAAAAAAAATCTAGTTCTATTTGCCTGACTCTAAGAACAAGTTGCTTAGCTTAGGGGGCTTGGAGGAGCGAGACTGTCTTTTAGCAAGTTTCATTTCTTGCCAACATAGTCCAGTGCATCTTTTAGAGTAATAGGTGTTACTTTAAGAAATTAACAGTTGGGCGTCTTTGTACCAAGAGCCCAGAATTGAGCTGAAGACCGACTTAACAGTAGTGGAGGAAGTTAGTTTTTGAGTTAGAACTGAAGCGTTTTTGGCAGGGCACTGTAGCTAACTTTGAACTCCTTGAAGCCCTGACAGACAGTACTGATGAATTGATGGCTGGGCATATGCTGGATTAAATTGCAGGGTGGGGTTATGGGTCCTTTTTAAACAATCATGTAAAACTTGTTTGCTTTTCAAGACTTTATTTATTTATTTACAGGGACTCTCTACATAGTCCTAGCTGTTTTAGTACAGGGTGGCCTCGAAGTTACAGACATTCACCTGACTCTGCCTCTCAAGAGCCTGGCAAACTTTTGTACTTAGATTTCAAAGACATTTCTCTTCCAGTGACACTTGTGGCCTTCCTTGGTGTATACTTGTCCTGTATTTATGTGAATTAATAACTCATAGAAGTTAGTTTTGATCTTAAACATTCTGCAGCTCCTAATAGACATGCACATGGCAGATATGCATGAAAGACTGATTGGATAAGTTATTGTTAGTAGGTGAGAATTTTGATAATTCTGTAGTAGGTTCCATAACTGAAATGAATAGGTTTTAAGAAACTAAAGTTGGTATAATTAGATTTTGATAAACACTTCAGCCAGTAACTGATTTTATCAGCAGAGTATACTTAAAAAAACAAAACAAAAAACTTTTAAAAAGATGTGTTTTTTGTTTGTTTTCTGAGACAGGATTTCCCTCTAACTAGCTCTGTAGACCAGGCTGGCCTCGAAGTCACAGATATTCGCCTGCCTCTGCCTCCCGAGTGCTAGAATTAAAGGCAAGCACCACCAGCGCCCAGTTTAAGATGTGTTTCTAGTGTCATTTATTTATCTTTAAGTATTTTATTTATTTATGTATATGAGTGTTCTATATGCATGCTCATCTTTTTTTTTTTAAATATTTATTTATTACGTATACAATATTCTGTCTGTATTTCTGCAGGCCAGAAGAGGGCACCAGATGTCATTACGGATGGTTGTGAGCCACCATGTGGTTGCCGGGAATTGAACTCAGGACCTTTGGAAAAGCAGGCAATGCTCTTAACCACTGAGCCATCTCTCCAGCCCTGCATGCTCATCTTTATGATGGAAGAGGGCCTCAGATCTATAGATGGTTGTGAACCACCATATGGTTGCTGGGAATCGATTTCAGGTCCTGAGGAAGAGCAGCCAGTGTGCTTAACCACTGAGCCACCTCTCCATCCCTTTTTTAAATTAAAAAAAATTAATTTTTTAAATTATGTGTATGTGTTTGTCTATGTGAGGGTATGTGCAGGTCAGATCCCTTGGAGCTGGAGTTTCAGGATCACAAGTCATCTGCCATGGGTGTGAGGAATTGAACTCAGGTGTTCTGGAAGAGCAGTAAGTGTTCCTACGGTTCAGCCATCTCTGTTTTAAACTGCTCTTTTCCTTGAGTGTTTGGTCTTTTGAAACAAATTACTTCTTCAGATGACTATAAAAGGATGCTACATTTTGTGTTTTTTACTTTACTAGCATGTCCATTGTTTGCATTGAGTATCCATGGCAGCATTATTGTGCCATTATTTTTATTCTTGGTACACCTGGGAGGAGACTTCAGGTCAGTGTGTATGTGTATATCTGGGTTAAGGTATACTTAAGCCACTCTGGGACAGCCAGGGCTATACAGAGAAATCTTGTCTCAAAAACACAGAACAATAAGATACATCAGAAGGGTGTGGTAGCGCACACCTTTAGTTCCAGGACTCTGGAGACAGAGGCAGGAGGATCTCTATGAGTTTGAGTCCAGTCTGATTTACATAACAAGCTCAAGCCCAGCCAAGGACTACATAGAGAGACCCTGTCAAGTCTACACATCTTGTGTAGTCGAGGCTTTAGGTAATGTAGAATAGTTCGATTAGTTTTTCTTTTTTTTTTAATAATTTGTATTTAATGTACATTGGTGTTTTGCCTGCATGCATGTCTAAGTGAGGGTGTCTAGTCTCCTGGAGCGAGTTATAGATAGTAGTGAGCTGCCGTGTGTGTGTGTGTGTGTGTGTGTGTGTGTGTGTGTGTGTGTGTGCGCGCGCGCGCGCCGGAAATTGAACCCAGGTCCTCTGGAACAGCAGCCAGTGTGCCCTTAACCACTTAGCATTTCCCCAGCCTTAGTTTGGTTAGTTTTTGTAGTTAGAACGCTGTCTTGAGTATTAAATACCTGGTAAAAAGAGCTATGGATGTGGTTCCGCTGGTACAGTGCTTGTTTAGCATGCTTCACTTTCCAGCACCTGTACCGGGTTTGGTAGTGCATGCCTGTATCCCAGCTCTCTGGAGGTGGAGACAGGAGGAACAAAAGTTCACAGTCATCTTTAGCTATATAGTGACATACACATCCGACTGACATCAGACCGAGTACCATAACTTACTAACTAGTATACAAGTAGATATTACTAAATAAATTACTTAAGAAATGAGTTCCTAGCTGGGCGATGGTGGCGCACGCCTTTAATCCCAGCACTCGGGAGGCAGAGGCAGGCGGATCTCTGTGAGTTCGAGACCAGCCTGGTCTACAGAGCTAGTTCCAGGACAGGCTCCAAAGCCACAGAGAAATCCTGTCTCGAAAAACCAAAAAAAAAAAAAAAAAGAAATAAGTTCCTAGAGCCGGGCGGTGGTGGCGCACACCTTTAATCCTAGCACTTGGGCACTTGGGAGGCAGAGGTGGGCGGGTCTCTGTGAGTTCAAGCCCAGCTTGGTCTACAAGAGCTAGTTCTAGGACAGCTAGAATTGTTACACAGAGAAACCCTGTCTCGGAAAAATAAATAAATAAATGAATGAATGAATGAATGAATGAATAGAAATGAGTTCCTAGTATAACAAGTAATTCATTGACCTATTTATTGAGTACTGTGTAAGTAATATAACTGTTGATGCACACGGTTGTCTTATTAGGGTAACTATTGCTGTGATGAAACACCCTGACCAAAAGCAACTTGGGGAAGAGAGGGTTTGCCACAGTCCATTGAGGGAAGCCAAGGCAGGAACACAAACCTGGTAGGGACATGGAGGCAAGAGCTGATGCAGAGGCCATGGAGGAGTACAGCTTCCTGGCTTGCTCTCCCATGACTTGCTCAGCCTGCTTTCTTATAGAACTCAGGACCACCAGGCCAGGGGTGGCACCACCCACAATGGGCTGCACACTCCCCCAATAGATCACTGATTAAGAAACTCCTACATACTTAATGACTTAGAGCTTGATCTTAAGGAGGCATTTTCTCAATTGAGATCCCCTCCTCTTACATGATTCCAGCTTGTGTCAGGTGGACATAAAACTAACCTGTACAGGATACTAGTAAAAGTCATAGACTTTAAACATTTATTATTTATTTATTTCACAGGAGGGTTTCTCTCTGTAGCCCTGGCTCGCCTGGAACTTGCTCTGTAGACCAGACTGGTCTCAGACTCAAGAGATACCTCATGAGTGCTGGGATTAAAAGGCGTGCCTTACCATGCCTGACTTTAAAATCTTATTTTATTTAGCTGGGCAGTGGTAGTGCACTCCTTCGGTTCCAGCACCAGGAGGCAGAGGCAGGCAGATCTCTAAGCTGGAGACCAGCATGGTCTACAGAGCAAGTTCCAGGACATCCAGGGATACACAGAGAGACCCTGTCTTCAAAACAAAACAAAACAAAAGTTTGTTTTATTGGGGTAATTTTCATTTTGTGACAACAGCTTATTCAAGGCTAGCCTGGAACCTAATCATCCTCCTGCCTCAGCCTCTCAGGTACTGGGATTAAGGTGTGAGCCATCACACTCTGTTGTTTGCTTTCTTTTAATTGGGCAAATTAAATTTTCTCCACAGGGCAAATATTGCTGTAAAGATCTTGATTAGTAATGAAAACTTGAAATATCCTCATTTTGCTTGAGTTAGAAGCATTTGTTTGACTAAAGCATTTATGAAAAAAAAATTTTTATTGGTAGAAGTTTGAGTTAGGGGCCTGGAGATATGGCCCAGTGCTTTAGAACATTTGTTGCTCTTGATCAGGTCCTAGGTTCCATTCCCAGCATCAACATGGTGGCCTACAACTCTAGTTCCAGGGACTCTAGTGTCCTCTTCTGACCTCCCAGGGCATCAGGCACCATGTGGTGTACATTACATGCATACGGACAGAAACACTCATACATAGAAAAGAAATAAACCTTAAGTACACACACACACACACACAACCTACATAGAGTTAGTATCTGGTTGGCATAATTCATAATTCCCTGGTATATTGAAAAAGACTGCATAGAAAAATCTGTGTTCTACTTCTCCCCTTTGAGGACCTGATTTGTGGTACTGGGGTTTGAACCTAGGTAGGCAAGTGTTTTACATACCCAGCCTTTTTATCTTTTTTTGTTTGTTTGTTTATTCTTCAAGGCAGGGTTTCTCTGTATTGTATAGCCCTGGCTATCCTAGAACTTGATCAGTAGGCAGACCAGGCTGGCCTTGAATTCGGAGATCCACCTGCCTCTGCCTCTCAGGTTTAGAGGTGTGCTCCACCACTGCCAAGCACCTTTTTATCTTTGTTAAGTTGCCTTGAGTTTGGCAATCTTCCTGCCTTAGCTTACCAAGTAGTAGTTCTGTATTAACAAGCCAAACTGCAAACCAGATTTTTCCCTCTTCCTGTTCAAACATGATCACATTATGTATCCCCTGACTGGCGTAGAAGCAGAACTAATTCACTGCGTGACCAGACTGGCCTTGAACTTGCAGTGATCCTCCTGTCTCAGTCCCTCTTGTATTGGGATTACAGAGTTGTATCATCATATCCTGCTCAGAAAGTGCATTTTCAATAGACATTTGATAGAGTTTGATAGCACTTTGAAATTTAACATTTCTGATATAAACAAAAAGATTATGTTATGCTTGAGACAGAATGCCCCTTGTGTGAGACTTTTGGGACTACTTAGCTATGTTTTTAAAATTTAGCATTTTTTTTTTACTACAAAACAAAATCCTGGTATACTGGGAGCCTTAATGATTGATGTCCTCTGAGGATTGTGACAGTAGAGATGGGTGGCGGAGATGCCCTGAGTGAGCTGCAGATTCCCCAGAGGCGAGTGTAGTCCTCCACTGGCTGCATTTACTCGTCAGTGTCACTGCAGTGTCTTTCAGTATACACAGAATTCCTGATTGCTTCAGGGGAGGTACAAAGTGGAGACTTAGGGAAGAGGGACTCAGTACCCTGGTTTGAGGAGTGGTTGGCGTGGGCAGAAGCTTCCTGGATGGGCTTGTCGATTGTAAGAAGTGAGGCAGAGGAGGGAGCAGTGTGATCTCAGCACTGATAGTAAAGTGTGGGCTGTGGCAAGAGATGTGTAGCAAGAGCTGGAGTTGAATAGGAAGTCAGCTGTGCGGCTGTATTTGATAACCTGTGCTGGGCAGTTCCTCAGAGAAGCAGGCTGTGCCCATGTTCTTGCTTCCCATGCCTGTTGAATTGGGCATTTGGGGGATCCCCTCTGGAATAGCGAGTGGCTGTGCAGGTGTGCCCTATTCTTAGCAGCAGCACATCCCCAGTGTTCACACCTGAACTGGCCTGTGGTGGAGGAGCCCTCTTCCCTGCACTGAGAGGCTTGCCTGAAAGATGGCCTGAAGCAGTCTCTGTCTCTCTCACAGATGTGTGTTATCTGTTACATTCTGGTTCCTGGGGTCAGTCAGAAGATCTGGGGATAGTGTATGACCTCAGTAATATGCTAGACTTCTGGTCTGCAGGATTCAGCGTGCTTAGGAGGAGGTAGGATCTGGAGGAGTTTTGTAGCCCTGAATAGCAGCTCAATCCAGGAGTTTTCTGGCCTTGACCTGTAAATGCAGAGAATTAAAGCACCAGATATGCCCTTGGAAGAAAGCAGTATGATCAGGGATGAATTGAGAGCTGTCTTGTGCCTGTGGAGATTCATCTTGAGAATTAAAGAAAGGGAGGACTAGGAGAGTTAGTACAGTTAGGCAGCATGCTCTGTGGGTGGCGGTGAGGCATGGCCTATGTCTTGGTAATAAGTAGGCTTGCATGTGGTTTACACTTGCCTGCTCCTCTGGTCCCTGGCCATTTCTCTCTCTCTCTCTCTCTCTTTCTTTCTTCCTTCCTTCCTTCCCTCCCTCCCTCCCTCCCTCCCTTCCTCTCCCCTCTCTCTCCTTCTCCCCTCTCTCCCCTCTCCCCTCTCTCTCTTTCTCTTTCTAAGACAGAGTTTCTCTGTGTAGCCATGACTGTCTTGGACCTTGCTCTGTAGACCAGGCTGGCCTCAAACTCACAGAGATCCGCTGCCTCTGCCTCCCGAGAGTTGCTATTAAAGGCGTGCGATGCCGCCACCACCACCGCCCGGCTCACAGGCACATTGGAAATGGGGCTGTGCATGTAAACATGTGCAGTAGGATCTGGGAGAAAGAAGTCAGGAACTCTGGTTCCTTTTGTTAGAGCCTCCTTTTCTCACCCTTGAGATCCTGTTCTCCCAGTGACTATGACTTTTAGGGGACATTATAGCTTGACAGGGTAGCAGTAATCCAGCAGCAGACAGACTGGGAACAACTTGGTCCACTCTGCTTAACTCATAATCCCCTTGCTGTGATTTATTGTTTAGATTCCTCTTGCTCGTCTTGGTCCATTTTCTTCACCTGCTTAGAGTAGTTAAAATTGCAGCTTTGTAGTAAAACAGATCAACTAGTTGTGTTATGCGGGTGTTTTGTCCACATGTTTGCCTGTTCATCACATGAGTGCTGGGTGCCCTCAGAAGCTGGAAGAGGGTGTCAGGTCCCATAAGACTGGTAAGACAGATGTGAGACACCATGTGGGTGCTGAGACCTGGGTCTCTTAAATATCAAGACCTCTCCAGCTCTGTCAGCTTCATAGTTTAGCCCTGATCCCCATTCTAGTTTTATTATTGTTGTTGTTTTGCTTTTTTTTTTTTTTTAATGCTTTTGAAGAGATGCCTCAGGAGGCAGATTCTGTTATTTAAGTCCTCCATCCCCACCCCAGACCAGGTCTCAGCTATGTAGCTCTATGTAGCTCTCTGGCTATCCTGGAACTTTGACCAGGCTGGCCTTGAATGTACAGAGATGGACCTGTCCTGCCTCTGCCTCTTCCTCCCCAGTGCTGGGATTAAAGGCTATGTGTGTCACCACACCCAGCTATTTGGCAGTTTTTGGTTTGCTCTTTGGTATTTATAATTTTTTTAAAAATATATTTTAGATATTTGCATTTTTGCTCCTTCCCCCTCCCCCATGTGTGTGTTCCCAGTACATGCTTTTGGCCTAAATAGGTCAGAAGAAGGCATTAGATCCACTGGAACTGGCAAAATGGATGATTATGAGTCTCCATGTGGGTACTGGGAACTGAGCCTGGATCCTCTGTAAGAGCAGCCACTCGTAACTCCTGAGTCACCCCTCTGGTCCCCATTATTAATTTGGGACAGTCTGATTTTGTAGCCCAGTTCTGACCTGGAACTCACAGCAATCTGCCCATCTCAGCCTTCCTACTGCTAGAATTCTAAGTGTGAGCTACCACACCCAGTGTGGAAATGAAATCATACAGGAAGAATTCTCTGGCCAGGGACCACAAGGGAATGAAGAAAAGACACAGGTACAATGAAGCTGGGATCGGGTGGGTTTTTCTAAGTGCTGAAACCTGGAAGGCCCCTCAGCATGCTCATTAGGAACAGCATGGGGAGAGGGGTTTACTAGTCTCCATTAGGAGGCATCTGTAGGCCAGCAGTCTCAGGCTGTAAACATGTTCTTTGTACACACTGCTCAGTCTTCATGATCACTCCTGAGCCTGGTCCATATGGGTGATGGCTTTGCCAGTTTCCCGGGGTCTGTTGGCCTTGGAGTCCTTTACAGGCTGAATTCATAATAAAATACATATTCCTTAGGGTTTCCTTTACTCCCTGCCCAGCACTTGAAGGCTGAGGCAAGAGGATAAAGAGTTGAAGGCTAGCCTGGGTACATAGTGAAATTCTTTAAAAAGAAAGAAAAAAAGGAAGCTAGGAGTGAAGGCCTTTAATCCTAGTACTTGGGAGGTAGAAGCAGGAATATTAAAAGGAAGAAAAGAGAATATATTATTAGATTAATTGTGTTTTACATTTATTTTGCATAGGATGGAGGGGGTGCAGATGTGCCACAGGTTTATATTAGGGTTAGAGAACGGTTTGCAGGCATCCGTCTGTCCATCCACCATGTAAATTGAGAACTGAACAAGCATCTTTATCTACTGAGCTATCTGGCTGACCCTAGCTATGTTTTAATTGATTTCTTTGCTAGTCTATATGTAATTTGTTGTTGTTGTTTTGCTGTACAGCATTTAAATATTTTGATTGCTTGATGATACTCAAAATAGTAATAATAATAGCTAGCATTTAATGGACCTTGACTAGTTTGATGAATGATTTTAAGCAATATTGATGAAATGTTTTGGGTTTTCTTTTTTATGCATGCTGGGTAAGTGTTTTCTCTCAGCCCCCTCACTCCTCCGGCAAGATTTCATTCAGGATGTAGCACAGGCTGCCTTTGAACATTTCATAGAGAAGGAAGGGAGGCATTTGCCAGGCATGGTTTGGAATGGGAGACCAAGGCAGGAGGGTTATGAGTTGAAGGCCAGAGTGAACTGTCTAATGAAACCAGTGTCTTAAATCTTAAAACAAAAAGATGGAATCCTGTATTATGTTTTTTTAAGACAGGGTTTCTTTGTGTAGCCTTGGCTGTCCTGGAACTCATTCTGTAGACCAGACTGACCTCGAACTTAAAGCTCTGCCTGCCTCTGCCTCCCGAATGCCGGGATTAAAGGCCTGTGCCACCACTGGCCAGTTTAGCATAATGTTTATTTATTTAATTAGGTTTTTCAAAACAGGGTTTCTCTGTAGCTTTTTTTTTTTTTTTTTTTTTTTTTGGTTTTTCGAGCCAGGGTTTCTCTGTGGCTTTGGAGCCTGTCCTGGAACTAGCTCTGTAGACCAGGCTGGTCTTGAACTCACAGAGATCGCCTGCCTCTGCCTCCCGAGTGCTGGGATTAAAGGCGTGCGACACCACCTCCTAGCTTGCATAATATTTTAAAAACTCATGTTTTATAGCATGTGCATGTTCTGTCTGAGTATTTCAAGATTTTCTTGTCCATTTAATGAGTCTGTAGACATTCGAATTATTTCTATAAATAATTCTCTGTGGGATTTATATGATGCATGTTTGTCTGATGTATTTCTTTTGGGTATATATAGGTAGGGATGGATCTCTGTGAGTTCTAGTCCAGTCTTGCCTGTATTGTGAGTTCCAGAACAGCCAGAGAGCTACATAGTGAGATCCTGTTTCAACAAAACAACAACAAAAAGTTGTCACTACTTTAAGTCGGCATACAAAGCAAAGCTTCATTATGGAATTCATAATCATGTGTCATTATGATTTTTTTCCCAATGTTGTAATGTTTCTTGTCCCCCTGCAGATTAAGTTGTAGTGTCTTTGTTTTGTTTTTGGTTTTTTGAGACAGGGTTTCTCTGTGGCTTTGGAGCCTGTCCTGGAACTAGCTCTGTAGACCAGGCTGGTCTCGAACTCACAGAGATCCACCTGCCTCTGCCTCCCGAGTGCTGGGATTAAAGGTGTGCGCCACCATCGCCCGGCTTTTTGTTTTGTTTTTTTTGACAGGGTCTCTCTCTCTCAGTCAGCCCAAGATAGTCTTCAACGCCTGTTCTCTGTCTTAGCGTGTGGAGTGTTGAGTGCAGGTACCAGCCACCCCCTTGGCAGTCAGTGTTTTTTCCTGGCACTGTGGGAGTGACTCTAGGTCTCTGTGTCTGGTAGCTAGGCAACCATGCTATTACTGAGATACATCCTTAGCCCTTTGGAAATTTAGCTTACTTTTTTCTTTTCAAGACGTAGTTTCTTTGTGTGCCCCCAGCTGTCCTGGAACTCACTCTGTAGATCTCTCTCTCAAAGTCAGAGATCTGCCTGCCTCTGCCTCCCAAGTGCTGGAATTAAAGGCATGTGATACCACCACATGGCCAGTTTAAATTTTTTAAAAATCACATTTGTTTATATAATATTTGTTGCTAGTTATTTATTTATTGTGTGTGTGGAGATCACAGTACAATCTTAGGAGTTGGTTCTCACCATTAAGGGTCCTGGGGGTTGAACTCAGGTGGTCAGTCTTGCTTGGCAAGCACTTTTATTCACCTGCCCACGCCTTAGTCCCCTGCAGTTAGCACAATAGTTTGTTTTATGTTTTAACATGTGTATGTATGTTTTGCCTACATGTACATGTAGCCTGGTGCTTGTGGAAGGCAGGGGAGAATGTCAGGTTCCCTGGAACTGGAGTTAAGAGGTGAATGTGAGCTGCCATTTGATGTGGGGAACTGAACTTGGGTCTTCTGCAAGAGCAGAAAGCACTCTTAACCAGTGAGCCATATCTTCATCTACCCTCAGTAGTGGTTATTTTTTTTCCTTTTAAATAAGCTTAGTAGAGCCAAGATGATGTTTAGCTAGTAGAACTGAACTTCATCCTACATTTACAAAGCCCTGAGTTAAATTCCCAGCACTTTTTCCCTCCTGTAGGCTTGGGAGGAGTTCCCTCCATCTCTTCAGTACCTGACTCAATCCTCTAGTATGCTAGGGATTAATTTCATTCTTTAGCTCTATGGCAGTGTGATAGTTGTGTAAATGTAAATTCATTAAAATGGCCTAAAATTGTCCCCCAGGTCCTCAGAGGCCATAGGTACATTGCAGGTGGTGAGCAGCCGTTTGGGTCATTTGCAGTCATTCATTGCAAGAAGTTTTCTTGGGCTCCCTGCCTCTGTTGGGTCAGTGACAGTTTACCTCACACCTCTTTCTTTGGCCTTTTGTTTGCCCTAATCCTATGCTGCCTGAGTAGCTTTAGTAGTCTGGCTATGAACAGAGGCTGTTGGCTAAGCATTGTTTATATGAGATGATGGTGTTGTATCTTTTTTAATCTATTTTTATTTTTTTTTATTTTTTGGATTTTTCGAGACAGGGTTTCTCTGTAGCTTTTTGGTTCCTGTCCTGGAACTAGCTCTTGTAGACCAGGCTGGCTTCGAACTCACAGAGATCCGCCTGCCTCTGCCTCCCGAGTGCTGGGATTAAAGGCATGCGCCGCCACCGCCGGGCTTATTTTTATTTCATATATATTGGTGTTTTGCCTGCTTGTATGTCTGCACATATATTTGTGTGACGGTGTCAGATCCCCTGGAACTGGAGTTACAGACATTTGTGAGTTGTCATGTGGGTGCTGGGAATTGAACCTGGATCCTCTCTCTGGGAGAGCAACCAGTGCTCTTAACCTCTGAGCCATCTCTCTAACTTGGTGTTGTATCTCTTACAGTAAGATTTTGGGGTCATTTTTAGGATACTTACAAAATATTAATGGTTCTTGGTGGTTAGAAAAGAGGGAACCAGTTAGCAATGTTAGAAAACCTGACACAAATTTATCAAGTCCCGATAAAATAAAACTGGAAATCGCACACATGCCGGCATGTCAACCTCGGCCCTCTCCTACCATGTGTGTTCTAGCTAGGCCTCTGCTTGAGCTTGTCTGACTTGGTGTCAAGTACCTTCACCCACTGAGCTGTCTGGCCAGCCCAAAATAACACATTTCAAAAGTATATTTGCTGTAATTTCAGATATGCATTAGGATGTTGATTCAGCATTTCCAGGTGACCCTTGGTAACCTTAGAAGTTTGTCTTTTCTCCTTTTTGGCATCTTGTCCATTATGGCATGAATAGCTTGAGTTGTGATTCTGGGTCTTGGGCATCCTAACAGTGGAGCCAGGTGGCAGGATCATAAACTGCGTGTGGTCCTTGAATGTATGTGAAGACAGGAAGCACTTTTTATTTTTATTAATCATGATTGTATTTGCTATTGCTATTTAGTTCTCTTTTACAAAAGCAGTTCTGAGGGAGTCCAAGAGATGGTTCACTACATAAAAGCCTGATCATCTGAGTTAAATTCTTGCCCCCCTCCCCACACACTCACACTCATTTTCCTGGTGC
This sequence comes from Alexandromys fortis, assembly GCF_014885135.2. Classification (NCBI taxonomy): domain Eukaryota; kingdom Metazoa; phylum Chordata; class Mammalia; order Rodentia; family Cricetidae; genus Alexandromys; species Alexandromys fortis. Next base: position 1,135,282 of record NW_026068028.1, on the reverse strand, counting down.
TGGGGATAGAGCCAGGGGCCTGTGTTGGCTGTGCTGGCATTCTCCTGCTGGCTTTAGTTTCTTAGATCTTGTCATCTTACAGCTCAGGCTGACTTTAAACTCAGGGTCTTCCTGCTTCTGCCTTTGGTACTACAAGCTTGTGCCCACACACCTGGCTTCAGCACCTAAATCTAATAAATACTGACATTTCAGGGTATTTGCTTCAGATCTCTGTTACCTTTAAAGATGATGAAAGTTACAGATTGTTGATCTCTCCTTCTCTCGAGATAAAAAAGTCCTGTGAGGTTGCCATGTATTATTCCCATCCTTATTTTTAGACTTGTGCTAATGTATGTTTGTATATGAGGGTTTTATGCTTTTATATTAGCACGGATGGTCTATTGTATTGATATTTAACTTTTTTCAGCTTTTAGAAAAATAGAGGCTGGAGAGATGGGTCAAGAGATTAAGAGCACTGGCTGCTCTTCCAGAGGTCCTGAGTTTAATTCCCAGCAACCACATCACAACCATCTATAATGAGATCTGGTGCCCTCTTCTGGTGTGCAGGCATACATGCAGGCAGAACACTGTATACATTTAAAAAATAAAGTTAAAAAAAGAAAAATTGTTAATTATCATGTTAATAGACCCGACCTGATTTATTTAGTCTCTTGCCCTGCATGCTGGGGATTGCAACACACAACCTCTTTTACATACTACGCACATGCTTGGACCCCTCCCCCAAGCAGCATATTTGTTTGAGAAAGGGTCTCACTGTGTAACTCTGATTGGCCTGGGACTCAGAAATCACCTACCTCAGCCTCCCAAGCACTGGGATGAAAGGATGCATCAGCATACCCAGCCTTCATTTAGCGTTTGGAATCTGTGTTGATATTTCATGTTCCTTCATTCACTTCAGCGAACCTCAGTAGGGGAGTTCCAGTTTTTTCTTAATGCACATAACACATTCTCTCAGTGTGTGTGTGTTGTTAAGGTCTGATGATTATATGCCTTCATGTCAGTTTTAACAGATGTTTTAATTATTACTGGAAATCCATTGGATATATATCTGTGTTTTACAACTATTTCAAAGAGGGGTACTGAGTTAGGGCTGGCTGTGGTAGTCATGTAGTGTAGGTTCTGGTTTTTGTTGTTTTTTTAAGGTGCACAGAATGAATTTTAGCCTTGTTTTGAGAACATAAAGGGGTTGTAGTTGAACTTCAGTTACTGTACAGTGATTCTAGATGTATTTCTAGATCAGAACTTTCCAGTTGACAGTTGTGGTGATAGAAGGGAATGTTGTGTGTGTATTGTCTGAAATGGTAGCCATTACCCAAATGCGGCCCTTACGAACTTGAAATGATAGCTCTTGATGGCATTTGTCGTTGGTGTCCTAGAACTCATCCAGTAGACCAAGCTGACCTTGAACTCACAGAGATTGACTTGCCCCTACCTACCTAGTGCTGGAACTAAAGGCGTGCCATAACCACTGCCTGGTCTCTTAATCCTCTGTGCTATTTCTCAAAGGCAAGTNGCCTAAGGATTCCAGGCAGAATTGTCTTTCGCCCAGAATGTGTGTTCTGGGATTCTCAGAAAGGACTCGGGTCCTTCCTGAGCATGCTCTGATTCTGCTCCCAGATAAGGAAGGGAGGATTCAGCGTTGGCCGCAGAAGGCGATTCTTCCCAGCTGACAGGGGGAAGAGCTTGGCACCCGAGGCATCAGATGGAGGGAAAGAGACAGTCCCTGTGTCTCAAAGTGGAATCTGACTTCACAGCTTAATCGCTTTGCCTCAAACTTATCCCTAAATTGGCCTTTGAGGCAAGAGACTGGCTCCTCTTAAGACCGTTTCCAGAGAGCTCCCAGAGGGCTGTAAGGCTCTGATGGCACAAGATGAGGATGAGGCCGGTGTGGACTTGGTCACATATCAGGGGAGGAGAATATTCAAAGGACAGATGGAGGGTTCTGCTGCTGCCGTCACCGGTCATCATGTGGGGCATTTTTCTTTGAGATAGGATCTCCTGTTGTCTCAGGTTAGCCTTGAACTTGCTACACTAGTAAGGAACAATGACCTTGACCTCTCGCTCCTCTCGCCCCCGCCTCCCAAGTGCTGAGATTAAAGGCATGCGCCACCACTACCTTGTTTTGTTTTGTTTTTGAGACAGGGTCTCTCTGTGTAGCCCTGATTGGCCTAGAACTCTGTATGTAGACTAGACTGGCCTCAAGTTCACAGAAACCTGCCTAACTCTGCCTCCTGAGTGCTGGGAGCTGGGATTAAAGGCGTGTGCCACCACACCCGGTTTACATCACAGTTTTTAAAAATTACATCATTCAGGTTGAAGAGATGGGTCTTCCAGAGGTCCCGAGTTCAATTTCCAGCAACTACATGGTAGCTCACAACCATCTGTAATGAGATCTGGTGCCCTCTTCTGGCCTGCAGGCTGGCCTCAAACTTGAGATTTGCCTGCCTCTACTTCCAGAATGCTTGGATTAAAGACATGCACCATGACTCCCGGCTAGATCTTTTTGATTAGCAGCAGTATGCAGGAAATGCCCTTCCCTCCTTGCTGTCCAGTGCCAGCATCCCCTTTTCAGATGCCACTCAGGGAGTGTCCCACCATACCTAGAATGGTTTCTATGACTTCTACAAGCGGGAAAGACCACACATATTTCTTTCAGAATTAATAAAATCAAAAACTTGGATGGTACTGGAAAATTAACAATGGCTTCTGTATTTAATCCCGGCATGACCTCTGTATCTACCTGATGATAATATTAAGTTGCTCTAGTAGTTAAAAGTCATGATCTGCTCACTATGGGAACTTACAAATGAGACAGGACTATACATTCAGTTATACAGTAAAGGTGCGCACGCCATAACGAGGGTGGGCAGCGTCAGGCACTGCTCAGAAGTTGCAACATAACATTTGAGTGCCATCCTGGAAAATGTTTCTGATTTCTCAAACTTATCAGCAAAGTAAGCAGCAGTAATTTAAAGTGTAAGGTGACTTTTTATATTATTAAAAATGAGAAATTAAGATTGTGACCGTGTTGCAAATTTCTAAAACTCAGGCGTGTGGAAGACTGCAGCAGGGCCTCCCGGCAGGACACCTGCTGGAGTGATCAGCGCCCCTCTTCCTTACCGTCTGCACACTTTCCCTTCTGCGGGCTTTGTCCAAGCTTCAGCTTCCTGCTCCAGCGATGCCGCCTTTTACTTTTCTTCCTTAGTCTCTTGCCCCCCATTCTGCTTATTTCTCAGACTTTAGCTGCACCTCAGAATGAATTGAGCAGAAGGGTAAAATACAGATACCTCTGGGATTCTAGGCACTTGGACTGCATTTGGCAACTTTTTTTCTTTTTTGAGACAGGGTCCTGCACTTTAACCCAGGCTACTTGGGTGATTTTGTTGTATCTCCCACAGTTTTAGGAAGGAATGTTTGAAGGCAGCTTTTCGAATGGCAAGGGTGGAACCCTAGCTTCCTAGGTGGAGGTGACATTGTGAGCCTGACACACCACAGATGCCAGCTACATTTATTTTGTTTCTTGTGAGGCTGGGTCTCTGTCTGTAGCCTAGGCTGTCCTGGAACTCTGTGGAGGCCAGGCTGGCCTCAAACTCACAGAGATCTGCCTCTGCCTCCCAAATAAATGCTAGGATTAAAGGCGTGCGTTCCCACGCTGGGTACTCTGTTTTTCCAGCGGCTTCAAGTCTTCCTAGTTCGGAGATTATAGGTGTGTACCACCACTGCATTTGAATCTTTGAATTTAGCATAAACTTTTATTTGCATTTACATAAGCTCACCCTTAGTCATTAGCAGCAACTTTACCTGACTCATTTCCCTTGCTTCTTCTTACCCCTTCCTTTTTTGAGAAAAGGCAGGACTCAAAAGGGCTTCAGCAATCTTCCTACCCAGCCTTCCAAGTGCTTGGGTTACCTGTGAGCTGACACACTCAGCATTTCTTTCTTTGAAAAACAAAACAAAACAAAAGTGTATGAGGTCTCTCTCAAAGTATAAAAGTGTTAAAAAAAAAAACCTGTCATCTTTTTCCAATCCCCCCCACTCTCCCCAGAAGTGACTCCTTTTAAAAGATGCCCCTGACCTTCAGGGCTCTCTCGATCCCTCCGTTTATTCCAGTTCTGCTCATTGTTCTGTAGCAAAGGCTATTTCCTCCCATCAACAGTCTAAGGTGCAGGAAGCAGCGTGAGGCCGTGAGTTCCATCCCCCAGTACTAACAAAGGGAAAGATGTTATTTTTGATCCTTTTTTTTCTTCTAGTGCTGCCGTTTGCACCTGGTGCCTTTTGCCAGGTACACGCTCCATCACCAAGCAACATTTCCAGCTAGTTGATATTTGACTGAACTCTTGATAGATATTGATGTTTAAAAAAAAAAGTACAAATCACAAACTCTGTTGAAAGAAATGTTTTGTCCTCCATTGTGTGTGAGTATATCCATCCATATGTACCATAGATTCAGGAGGCAAAGAGAATTCTTGATCTTCTTCTTTGAAGAAAACTGGACCCAGTCTGGTGTGGTGGTGCACGCCTTTAATCCCAGCAGAGGCAGATGGATCTCTGAGTTCCAGGCCAGCCTGGTCTACATCAAGAGAGACCCTGTCTCCAACCATATGAGCTCCTTTAGTGTTAAGCTTGTACTCTAGTGTGTGTACAGAGTTTGTGCTTCCAACTAGACCATGGGGAGTCTTGAGGCCCTCTTGCTTTACTTCTAAAACGAACAGAGTATTTTTATTTGGGCGATTAAAGTATAAATCTACTGTCTCAGTTACCCTATATCCTAAAGAAGGCGAGGGACAAAACCTAAGGAAGTGTATTTACAGTTTTAGCCAAATGGAGGAGGGGAAGAAATGTGCTGTGCTAGTAGCCCATTCAGAATCTGTAGAGAAAACCAGGAGACAAAGGCAGGGCAGGATGTAAATGTACCTGTGGGTTGGGACGATTGTTTTTTCCTGGGTGGGGGAGGGAACTGGGTTCCATCCCACCTCCTAAAAGGTTTATTTAAATCTCTTCTGAGTAAAATAGGCTCTTCAATTTGAAAGAGAAAAGAACGTGGTGTGAGAAGGAAGACCCCACCCCCACGCCCTTGCTGGCAGAGTTCTTTGTCCCTGGGTCCACTCCTTTAATAGGGGTAGAGTTGAAGCTTTTGCTGTCTTGTCTTTGGAATTGGAATTGCTCTTTAAGAAGCAGATTCCTGCCTTCCCAAGAATTTTGCAAGTGAAAAAAGTTAATTGTCAAGAGTCATTCTTTCTGGAATATCTTTTCTCCTGTCCTGTCCTGCCCTTCCCTGCTCTGCTGATTGATACTGCTCTAGACTTGACTTTAGCTTTGGGGACTTGAAGAAAACATTTTTAATTTCCTGTCTAGATATCTACCTGTTGTGTACACCATATGAAGAGCAGAGGAAAACTTGGGAAAGTCCCTCCACGTGAGTCCTGGGAATTGAACTCGGGTTTATCAGACTTAAAAGTGCCTTTACCCTGCCTCAGTGACTTTATATCTTCTTTCTGGTTTTATTATTATTTTTGATATTTATTTATTATTTTATGCATGAGTGTTTGCATGTATGTATTGCACCATGCCTGGTGCCCACAGAGTCCAGGAGAGTGTCAGATCTTTTGGAACTGGGGGTACAGATGGTTGTGAGCTACCATGTAGGAATTGAACTCAGGTCCTCTGGAAGAACAGTCATTGTTCTTAACTGCTGAGCCATCTCTCCAGCCCCTTGAGGGACTTTCTAACAGTTCAGTAAGAGGCTGAGGAACATAGAAAGGCACTCCAGAAGCCATTCTTTTGATTTGCTAACTTACAGGGAAGCAGGTGAGTCCTAAGTCACCTGCTGAAGACGTGACAGAATAACTCATCCTGATGCTTGTCTGAATTGTAGCTGTAGTGATACTTGGGTTTCTGTCCTCTAGTTGTCATCCTCACTAGGTGTGTTGGAGTGGGGGAACTGCCTTTATGTCCTGCAACCTTGTCTGGCCAACAGTGACCAGATTTTCTTTCACAGAAAATAATTGGCTCTGTTCTTATCTAAAAAAATCTGTTCTCCAGACTCTTGAAGCTTGGGGTGTTACATTGTATACATTAAGGGTCTTTTCTGCTTGTATTCTTTGGTGCTTCCTTTCCTCTATCTAGTACCTTGTACCAGTTACATTTGCAGGAAGAAACCCAGGAAAGCTGCTGGGGAGCAGTTACAAGCAACTCAGTTTCATGTTGATAAAACTTAGTCATACAAAAATGAATTTAATTGATCCCATTAACGTTACTTTTGAAAAATAGAAACATTATTAACCATTCCACAGATACCAGAAATTAAGTGTAATTAGAGTAATAGAAACAGTCTAGAACTTGTTCCCTTTTTTTTGATTTTTGTGTTTCTTTGTGTTTTTTTTTTTTTTTTTTGCTTTTTTGAGACAAGGTTTTTCTTTGTAGCCTTGGCTATCCTGGAACTCACTCTTGTAGACCAGGCTGGCCTTAAACTCACAGATAGCCACCTGCCTCTGCCTCCAGAGTGCTAGGATTAACTAAACCACTGCCTGATTTAGCAGGTATTTCATTTTAAGCTTTAATCTAATTTATTATTATATGTATTTGTGTATAATTGGGGGCAGGGCATGCCACAGTGTACACTTTGGAATTTTCATCAGACTCCGTTTGGCATGTGTCTTTACCCTCTGAACCCTCTCTCGCTTGTACTGTGTATTTACAAAGTAGGACTGACTGTCATACCTCAGATTTATTTAAAAGGTTAAATGCTATATGTAAACATTACAGACTAAGTTCTTGGTGTATTTGTGTGTATGTGTATGTGTGCTAAGTACACAGAATGTATGTATATACCCAGTGTGTATGTGCACACAGAATTTGTGTGTGTATAGATAGACAGGCAAACAGATTAGTGCATGGTCTGTGCATGTGTGGAGATGGATGGATTTGTGACCTGTGTGCACTTAACTGGTTGGTTAAAAATTCCAGGCCTTTGTTGTTTTCCCAGCCAAGAAACCTTTCTCCTCTTGGTGCTGGGACTTTTCTGTGGTTTTCCCTCCTCTTCCCCTGACCTTAGCTTGTACTTCGCTAGCTCCCTGCAGGCAGTACTCTGTCACAGAGGGGGGCGGGGGGGGGGGGGACGGACTAGGAATTTTTTGTTGGTTGCAAGGTGTCTGACTGATTCAATATGAGATCTGCTACACCTGCACTCTCCCCACCCCAGTGTTGGTCACTTTACATGAAGGTAGCTGTTTCTTTCATTTATATTTTGTCATATTCTTACCAACACATTAAATAAGACCAGTTACTTATTGTTACTTCTGAGGTAATTGAGTATACTTTAAAAATTTTTTACTTCTGGTTTAGAATTGAATAGGAAGTCAGGAGTGGTGACACACACCTTTATCCCAGTTTCAGGACAGCCAGAGCTACACTGAGAAACATGGTTTGTCTTGGTGTGTAGGGGGGATAAAATAAATTAAAAAAAAAAAAAGTAGATAATAGAATCAAATGGGAAACTTTGGATTTAGATTTTTTTTTGTAGATTTAACAATCAGAACTAAATCATTGTGTTAGGTATGATGGCTTACACTTGTAATTCCAGCTATAAATGGACTGTATAGCTCCAGCCTAACTACAGAGTAGGTTTGTCATAAAAATTAAGTAACTAAGTCATTGGGCTTTATTTATTATTATTGTTGTTAGAGTTGAAACTATTTCTCACTGTTTAGACCAGGTTGTCCTGGAACTCACAGAGATTCACCTTCCTCTGCCTCCTGAGTACTGGGGTTAAAGGCAGTATGTGCCCTTGTACTAGGATAGTGGTGTTTTTTACTAGGGATGAGCTGGCTGGTGATGGCACACTCCTTTAACTCTGTGAGTTCTAGGACAGCCAGGGCTGTTACACAAAGAAACCCTGTTTCAAAAAACAAAACAAAATAAAAACAAACCAAAGAAAAATTCTGGGGATGAGCCCAAAGCCTATGCATGGCAAATCCCCTCCCACTGAGCTATAACCTCTGATCTTGGGATTAGTTTAACTTGAGTGTTGTAGAAATCTGGCATATGGTATGTTTGTAGGAGCAAGCTGCCATATTAACCTGTAATGATATCATGTCTTTATTTACAGGTAGGCGAAAACCAAGAGTACATCGGCCTCGCTCTCCAATATTAGAAGAAAAGGACATCCCACCCCTTGAATTTCCGAAGTCCTCTGAGGATTTAATGGTGCCTAACGAGCATATAATGAATGTCATTGCCATTTATGAGGTCGTGCGGAACTTTGGCAATGTTTTAAGGTTGTCCCCTTTTTGCTTTGAGGACTTCTGTGCAGCTCTGGTGAGCCAAGAACAGTGCACACTCATGGCAGAGATGCATGTGGCACTTCTGAAAGCAGTTCTGCGGGAAGAGGACACATCTAACACCACCTTCGGCCCTGCAGACCTGAAAGACAGTGTGAATTCCACACTGTATTTCATCGATGGCATGACGTGGCCGGAGGTCCTGCGGGTGTACTGTGAGAGCGATAAGGAATACCACCATGTTCTTCCTTACCAGGAGGCAGAGGACTATCCCTACGGACCAGTGGAGAACAAAATCAAAGTTCTGCAGTTTCTAGTCGATCAGTTCCTTACGACCAATATTGCTCGTGAGGAACTGATGTCTGAAGGGGTGATCCAGTACGACGACCACTGTAGGGTCTGTCACAAACTGGGAGACTTACTGTGCTGTGAGACGTGCTCAGCTGTGTATCATTTAGAATGTGTGAAACCACCTCTTGAAGAGGTGCCAGAGGATGAGTGGCAGTGTGAAGTCTGTGTAGCACACAAGGTGCCTGGAGTGACTGACTGTGTTGCTGAAGTCCAAAAGAATAAACCATATGTTCGACATGAACCTATTGGATATGACAGAAGCCGGAGGAAATACTGGTTCTTAAACCGAAGACTCATAATGTGAGTAAACCTGGCCACAATTTTTGTACCTATTTAGAGGGAATGCGTTTTCCTTCATGATCGATATGATAGACTTGTTGGTGTGCAAAACTTGTAATTTAATAATGAATTGTAGTTAAAGACTTTTAGAGATGGAATGAGTATAGGCATTAACATAGTATCTTAAAATTTGGGCATCAAGATGCGTTCATGAGAGCTGCAGACTGCACGCCATTCATTTCGGCTTGCACAGAAGGAGACAGTTTCCCGGGTGTAACTCTGTGAACCTTCCTGCAGCCCTCTGAAAGTTTCACCCTTTACTTGGAGTTAGGACTACAACTTCCTCTTTAGTGTTCATTCATTCATTATTGGTTGCAGTCCCCCAGGAGATCCTAAAACATGGAGTGTGGGGGTCACAGTCTGAGTCATGTGGTTTTAAGAAACAATTTGGAGTTAGGCCTGTGGGGCAGGAGAATCAAAAATTCAAGGCTTGTTTTGCTCTCCAGAATCCATTCAGGGTTAGCCTGAGCAATTTAACAAGACCCTGTCTCAAAATAAAAGTAAGAAGAAGCTGAAGATGTAGCTCAGTGGAGAGTGTGTGCCCAGCATTTGTGAGGCCCTGTGTTTAGTCCCAGGACCACAGAGGTGAACAGTGCAAAAGAAGCTTCTGGCATCAGAGGGGCAGGTCGGGTCATGGAGTGCTTTGTGAGCCTGGCTACATGCCAGGCAGTGTTGAATTATGGCCTGCATATTGAGTATCCTTAGAAACCTGGTAGAGGGCATGGACCACTTGGCATTTTGAGCTTTTATAGTTTTGAGGCTTTCTTAAGTTCTGAGAATTGGGTCAAAAGGAAACTGGTGAGATGAGGATGCTGTGTAAAGGGAGAGAGATGCTCTCTGAGACCTGACACTTGATTTATTGTGGGATTGATTGATTGACTTTACTGAAAGCCTGTGGAATTGTCAGTCTCTAGTTTGTGTGGGGTGTACAGTGATAGGCACTTGTGTGGCTCTGTTGTTACTGTTGAGTATTTGGTTGGTTGGCATTCATCATGGGGGTGGGTCCTGAGGTCCTGACAGTGACGACCTCCTCTCCAGAGACCTGCTGTACTTGTCCTGCGCCAGTGGGCTATTTTGTCTTTGATTTTTCTCATCTTTCCTCTCCAGTTTTCCCCCTTTGAGGTGTGTGTGTGTGTGTGTGTGTGTGTGTGTGTGTGTGTGAGAGAGAGAGAGAGAGAGAGAGAGAGAGAGAGAGAGAGAGTGAGTGTTTTATTTGGACAGTCTTATTTAGTTAGTCTTGGCTGGCCTGGAATTTACCGTGTAGAAAAGGGTGGCATCAGATTCACAAAGATCCAAAAGCCAGTGCCTCCGTTAGATTTTTTTTTTTAACTATTGATCTCTAAATCCTATGATTTACTTTTTTTTTTTTTTTAAGATTTATTTATTATGTATTCAGTGTTAATGTATCTCTGCAGGACAGAAGAGGGAACCAGATTTCATCACAGATGGTTGTGAGCCACCATGTGGTTGCTGGGATTTGAACTCAGGACCTTTGGAAGAGCAGGCAAAGCTCTTAACCACTGAGCCATCTCTCCAGCCCCTGACTTACTTTTTTTTTTTTTTTTTTTGGTTTTTCGAGACAGGGTTTCTCTGTGGTTTTGGTTCCTGTCCTGGAACTAGCTCTGTAGACCAGGCTGGTCTCGAACTCACAGAGATCCGCCTGCTTCTGCCTCCCGAGTGCTGGGATTAAAGGCGTGCGCCACCACCGCCGGCTTCATGTATTTACTTTTTAAAGAACTTGTGTATGAATGTTGTGCCTGCATGCTTGTCTGCACCATATGCTTGCAGTGCCTACAGAGGCCAGAAGAGGGGATTTCTGTAACTGGAGTTACAGAAGGTGTGAGTTTCCTTGTGGGTGTTAGGAACCAGTCCTGGGTCCTCTTCAAAAACAGCCAGATGTTGGTGGCACAAGCCTTTAATGCCAGCACGCAGGAGGCAGAGGCAGGCAGATCTCTGAGTTCAAGGCCAACCTGGTTTACATAGACTTCCAGGACAACCAGAGCAACACAGAGAAACCCTGTCTCTTAATAACCAAAAAAGAAAGGGAAAAAAAGAACAGTCTTCATACTTTGACTTTTCGTTCATACTTTGACTTTTCGTTATCTATCCTTTCTTCCCTCCCTCCCTCCCTCCCTCCCTCCCTCCGTCTATTTTTTTTTTTTTGTTTTTTTTTGAGACAGGGTTTCTTTGTAGCTTTGGTTCCTGTCCTGGAACTAGCTCTTGTAGACCAGGCTGGCCTCGAACT
>NW_026068028.1:1018673-1118268 GCF_014885135.2 Alexandromys fortis | reverse complement strand
GCATTGCTTAATTTCCATGTGTTTGTGGGTTTTCTGGAATTAGTATTGCTGTTGACTTGGAGTATTAAACCATGGTGATCTGATAAGGTACATGGGGTTATTCCAATTCATTTGTATTTGTTAAGGTTTGTTTTTTTTTTTAATATTTATTTATTTATTATGTATATAATATTCTGTCTGTGTGCATGTCTGCAGCCAGAAGAGGGCACCAGACCTCTTTACAGATGGTTGTGAGCCACCATGTGGTTGCCGGGAATTGAACTCAGGACCTTTGGAAGAGCAGGCAATGCTCTTAACCACTGAGCCATCTCTCCAGCCCCCTTGTTTTTATTTTTAAGAGCTTGCTTGTTCTATTACTAAAATAACAACCTTGAATCTTTTAAAAAATAATGACAAAATCCTGATTCCATTTTATGATTATAGGTTTTTAATATTTTCTTATGTCTTCTTGAGATAGGGTCTTCGTGGCACAGGCTATCCTTAAATTCTCAAATTTAACCTCTCAAATGCCGGGATTATAGGATGAGTCACCATACCCAGCAGTTGTTTGGTTTTTGAACTGGTTTAGTAAAGTCTAGGCTGACTCAGCCTCCAGCATGCTGGGGTTACAGGTGTGTGCTGCCAGGCCCGGTGCTGAGTATGATGTTTATAATGGTTTCCTTCCCCCATTGTAACATGATTTAACTTTTTCTAAAATGCGTCTGCCCTTGTTTGTTTGGGTCTTTTTCCTCTACGTCTTAGGGTTTTTTGTTTGTCTTGTAGACGAGGCTGGCCTTGAACTCACAGAGATCGCCCACCTAGGCCTGGGATTAAAGGCGTGTGCCACCACGGCCTGGCCTAATGTCTTAGTTTTTAAGTGGCTAATACTGTAGTACTACCAGTTGATTGGGAACTTTGTGGTGGGTGGACATTGATTTCAAGTTTGACCGGGGGTGACAGTTACAGTGTGTTAGGTAGTCCCTGCTGCCTGTATCCCTCCTTAGCCCAGTCTGCTGCAGCTGGTTATTGGGCCTGAAGGGGCCTTTTTCTGTTGTCCTGCATTTTGAAGCAGGCTACATGCACCATACCTGCAGTATTTCTTGTGTCACTGAAAGCCTCAGCTCTCTGAATTTGTTCACGCCTCGCCTGGAGGCTTGGATCCAGAGAACTTCAGCTCTATTGTATTCTCCAGTGACCAAACCTTTGGTGGCTTGAAGAGGAGAGGTGGTCTTTAGGAGTTTGCTTAAACAGCCTCCTGCCAGTTGTGTTTCAGAGTTGCCCCACCTCAACCCGTGCCCGAAACCATGCCTACAGCCATGCCTGCACCCATGTCTTTGGAGTATGGATTTCTGATTCTTTGGGACTGGACTTTCTTGGCTTGTTACTGTGGTTATCACATGATCATTTATTTTCTGTAGTAGGAAGGCCGCTTGTTTCATTCCTTGCCGCTTAGCCCCAAAATAATCACACAGAAACTGTACTAATTAAAATCACTGTTTGGCCCATTAGCTCTAGCTTCTTATTGGCTAACTCTTACATATTTATTTAACCCATTTCTATTAACCTGTGTATCGCCATGTGGCTGTGGCTTACCAGCTGAAGTTCCAGTGGCTGTCTCCAGTAGGGCTGCATGGCTTCTCCCTACTTGGCCTCCTTTCTCCCAGCATTCAGTTAGGTTTTCCCCCACCAACCTAAGTTCTACCCTATCAACAGGCCAAGGCAGTTTCTTTATTGACCAATGGTATTCACAGTATACAGAGGGAAATCCCACATCACCTCACCTTTCATCTTTTTAAATTGTTTTCCCCATCTTGAGTTTTAGGTCTTTTTGAAGAGGTTCTTTTTGGTTGTTTTGTTGTTTTGAAACAAGCTATTGCTGTTTGTGGTAAGCTGACTGGAAGTTGAGATCCATCTGCCTCAGCCTCATGAATGGTGTGGGGTTGTGAGCCAACTTGCCAGGTGTTGTTTTGTAACATGAGGGGGATGGCTTGTTTGTTTGTTGGGGTTTTTGTCCCGCCCAGTACCTCACAACTGTTTAGTCCCAGAGAAAAATCACACAAAGATCTCTATAAGTTATAAAGCTGATTGGCCCATTAGCTCTAACCTCTCTCTGGCTAACTCTCACATCTTGATTAGCCCATTTTTTTGATCTATGTTAGCCATGTGGCTCAGTACCTTTTTTCAGTGGGGCAGCTCACATCCTACTGTTTTGGTGGTCTGGGCAGGAGTGGGAGGAATCAACTTCCTTCTTCCCAGAATTCTCCTGTTCTCATTACATCATTTCTACTTCCTGTCTGGTTTTCCTGCCTATACTTCCTGCCTGGCCAATCAGCGTTTATTTAAAACATGATCGACAGATTACAGACAATTCTCCTGCACCAGTTTTGAAACAAGCTATTGCTGTTTGTGGCAGGCTGACTGGAAGTTGAGATTCACCTGCCTCAGCCTCATGAATGGTGGGGTTGTGAGCCAATTTGCCAGGTGTTGGCATAGTTTTTCCTAAGTTCTTTTGATATTTATTTGTGTAGAGGCAGGCAGCATGTATGCCACACTGTGCCTGTGTGGAGGTTAGAGGACATCTTTGGGAGGGTGATTCTTTATGCCTACCTTTGGGTTCTAAGAATTGAATTAAGGTTGTCAGAGTTGCGGGCAAGCACCTTTACCCACTGAGCCTCATGTTAGCCTCTCCCTTGGTAGATGTTGGCTTTCACAGCCTCTGTCTTTTCTTGAGCTACCCTTTCTGCCCCATTCGTGTGTAAGTACAGCTTGATATCTTTGAGACTGATAATCAGTGGTCTAGAGCTTCTTTAGTTTTAAAAACTGCGAATAGTAGCTAATTACTTAAATAAAAATATTCCAAAGCCACGTTATTGAGCACCCAATGTGCTCATTTTATATACAGTTCTTAAATTAACCTTTACAACAGTGCCATAATATAGGTCTATACCTGCTTGTGACCTCCTGATGGTGAGACTAAAACCAAGGGAGATTAAGTAATTTGCCCGAAACACTATAGCTGTTAGCAGGTGGGACCTGAAGTTGTTTATAAGAATGTGTCTAATATTGGTTAGAGTATGCTCATGTTGGCAGCTCACAGTTACCTGTAACTCCAGCTCCAAGGATGCCTCTGGTCTCTGCAGGTATTGAACATGAACACACATACACACACATGCATGAGAAAAAGAGAGGGAGAGACAGAATGAAAACTAATAAAAACAAATGTATTTTTGAAAAGGATTTTTCTGCCTGTGTTGTATGCTTTAGTCCAGCTTCTAAACGATCACTTTGAAAAGGTTGCAACTTGAGTTATTTTAGCTTTTGTTTTGTTTCTTTTTTATTGATATTTATTGAGCTCTACATTTTTCTCTGCACCCCTCCCTGCCTCTCCTCTCCCCGCTTTAACCCTCCCCCAAGGTCCCCATGCTCCTAATTTACTCAGGATATTTTATCTTTTTCTACTTTGTACTTCCCATGTAGATTAAATCTATGTAAGTCTCTCTTCGTGTCCTCATTGTTGTCTAAGTTCTCTGGGAGTGTGTTTTGTAGGCTGGCTTTCTTTGCTTTATATTTAAAAACCACCTATGAGCGAGTACATGTGATAATTGTCTTTCTGTGTCTGGGTTACCTCACTCAAAATAATGTTTCTAGCTCCATCCATTTGTCTGCAAAATTCAAGATGTCATGTCATTATTTTTTTCTGCTGTGTAGTACTCCATTGAGTAAATGTACCAAATTTTCCTTATCCATTCTTCGATCCAGGGGCATTTAGGTTGTTTCCAGGTTCTGGCTATGACAAACAATGCTGCTATGAACATAGTTGAGCACATGTCCATATGGTATGATGGAGCATCCTTTGGATATATACCTAAAAGTGGTATTACTGGGTCTTGAGGAAGGTTGTTTCCTAATTTTCTGAGAAATCGCCACACTGACATCCAAAGGGGTTGTACCAGTTTGTTCTCCCACCAGCAGTGCAGAAGTGTTCCCAGGCTGCTTTCAGTACTGTAGCTCTGTAGTAGAGTTTGAAGTCAGGGATTGTGATGCCTCCAGAAGTTCTTTTATTATACAGGATTGTTTTGGCTTTCCTGGGTTTTTTGCTTTTCCATATGAAGTTGAGTACTGATCTTTCAAGGTCTTTGGAGAATTTTGCTGGAACTTTGATGGGCATTGTATTGAATCTGTGAGTTATTTTATCTTTTAAAGTCAATGCCATGGGAAGAGATGGATGGTTTAGAAGTTAAGGTACCAGCACTGACTGCTCTTAAGAGGACCAGCACCCTGCCTGTAGCTCCAGTTCCAAGGGGTCTGATGCCCTCTTCTGGCCTCTTTGGGCACAGCATGCACCCATGGATACTCATTTTTTTAAAAACTTAAAAAACAAAACAAATTGAAAGCACATATAACTGGTTTTTGTTCTATGTACACAGAGTGTGTCCAAGAGTTTTTATATTTAGAAATAAAGGTGCTTTTAGAAAACACCAACTAAATTTTAACATTATTGCTTTTACTTAGTAATGTAAGCAGATATGCTCAGATAAAGTAAGACTTAAGAAAGGAAAAGACTCACCAATTTGAAAGTGAGATTTGAAAGTGAATATGTGTGAGCTTTGGAAACCGGCCTGAATGACTTAGGTTACACTTTGAAGTACTTGAGGATTAATCAGTCACACATTATTGATGACTAGTGGAAAAGCGAATTTGGTCTTTCAACTTTGGTTTGTAAATAATGGTTTATGACATTGTATTTAAATGGTGGTTTAGCCGGGCCGTGGTGGCGCATGCCTTTAATCCCAGCACTCGGGAGGCAGAGGCAGGCGGATCTCTGTGAGTTCGAGGCCAGCCTGGTCTACAAGAGCTAGTTCCAGGACAGGCTCCAAAACCACAGAGAAACCCTGTCTCGAAAAACCAAAAAACAAAAACAAACAAACAAAAAAACGGTGGTTTATAAGCTCTCATGTTTCAGGTTTACTTTCTTGGTGCGTAGGAAAGTGCACAGAATTTAATGAGTACCCAAATATGCATCATTCTCTCTCTTTTTTTTTTTTTTTAAGATTTATTTATTTATTATGTATACAATGTTCTGGCTGCATGTGTGCCTACATGCCAGAAGAGGGCACCAGATCTCATTACAGATGGTTGTGAGCCACCATGTGGTTGCTGGGAATTGAACTCAGGACCTCTGGAAGGAAAGTCAGTGCTCTTAACCTCTGAGCCATCTCTCCAGCCCTGTTATTTTAATTTGAAGAAAAGAATTAGATTATTTATTTATGTGTCTGGGTGTTTGCCTGTATGTGTGTGTATGTATGTATGTATGTATATATATACATGTATATACATGTGTACCTGATGATGGAATAGGCCAGAAAAAGGCATCAGATGCCTGGTGCTGGAGTTAGCTGCTGTGTGGATGCTGAGGATGGGAACCTGGGTCTCTGTAAGAGCCATCAGTGCTCTTAAGCTAATGCAGGGTCTTTTTAGCTCTTGTTTTGTATTTTTGAAATGGGATTTTCCTAGGTAGACCATGTTGTTCACAGAGATCCACCTGCCTCTGCCTTCGAGTGCCAGGATCAAAGGTGTGAGCCACCTACCTGACTAACAATGTTTTTAATGCTCGTATGATTTGAGTATTTTCTGTATAACATCAATGAGGAATCTTTAAATGTTATAGTGATACTAGATGTTTGTGGCAATAATTAGAAGTAAATCTAGAAGATTTTTGCGTCATTTATGAAAGTACTATTAAAATGCTGTCAGGTTAAGTGTCCCTTGTGGCAGAATGTATGTAGAAGGTTGGGAAGGTTCAGAGCTATGAAACTATTCAGCCAGTTTACTGTAAGTGGAGCTTAGGTATATGTTTTTCCCCTGGAAGCCCAGAAATTTAAAATGTTGAATCTGAGAGGCCCTGATGCTCACAGTAGATGAAGTTCTCTGAAACAAAGCCTGTCAGTGAGCAGCATTTTAATTGTAGTTTCAGCCATTCATAAAAGTTTTCTCATCATTGAATTTACTTAGTGAGCATTAAAATATGTAAATTGTATAGGTTAGTGAGGCATGCTGCGAGAGCAGTTCTGTATGAATGTCCACCAGCGGATGCCATGTCCAGACCAGACCCTCGGGAACTCTCCTGACCTCCCTCCCAATTCTGTTCCTGCTTATTAGCTGAAGTAGTCTTCTGTTTGTTTGTTTTTGAGATAGGGTTTCTCTGTTGTGTAGCCTTGGCACCCTGGATCTCACTCTGTAGACCAGACTGGTCTCATACTCAGAGATCTGCTTGTCCACCATCCCCTCCCGGTGGTGAAGTACTCCCAGCCCCTTTGAGATAGTGTCTGTGGTAATAAAGGCTGGCTTTGAATTATGTATAAGGCTGAAGATTACCTAGAACTGATCCTTTTTGTTGTTTTTTGTTTTTGGACACAGTTGTTTCTCTGTGTAACACTAACTGTCGTGGAAATTGCTCTGTAGACCAGGCTGGCTTTGTACTCACAGAGATCTGCCTGCCTCTGCCTCCACCTCCCAAGCACTGAGATCAAAAGCGTAAGCCTCCACCCAGCTTTTTTTTTTAATGAGAGCTGTTTTGTATTATTTTATATACTATTCTCATCACACCCAACGAGGCAATTTTTTTGTTCTTAATTTATTTTTTATTTTCATGGGTATAGGTGTTTTGCCATGATATTAGGTTCCCTGGAACTGTAATTACAGACAGTTGTGAGCTGCCACGTGGGTGCTGGGAATTCAACTCGGGTCCTCTGGAAGAGCAGTCAGTGCACTGAGCCATTTTTCCAGCCCCTTATGTATTATTTTAAGGACCTCATTATTTTATGTGTACGGGTGCTTTGCCTAGATTTGTGGAAGTGCACTTTGTGTGTGCTTGATGCCTGCGGAGATCCGAAGAGGGCGTCGGATCCTCTAGAACTGGAGTTGCAGTTCTAGAGCCACCATGTGAATGCTGGAGATGGAACTGGGGTTCTCTGCAAAAGCAGTCAGCGCTTTTGACCCTGAGCCATCTCTCCAGCCTCTTATTTTTTTTATTATTTTAAGGTTTTGTGTTTGTGGCTGCAGGTGCCCATAGAGACCAGAGGTGTCTGGATGCCTGGAGCTGGGCAGTTGTGAGCCATCCAACATGGGTGCTGGGAGCCCAGCTCAGACCCTCTGCAAAGATAGAATGCTCTTTCATTGTGAGCCATCTTTCCGGCCCAGGGTGTTGTTGCAAGAACTGTTGTTCTTACTTCAGATCACACAGCTTGTGGTCGAGTCAGGATGGGATTCTAGATGGTCTGACTGGAGGGTGCTGGTCCTGTTTGAAGAGTATCACTGTGACAACTCTAGTGGGATTGGAATCAGTTCTAAAGGCCAGAGGTCAGATCTCAAGGTGTCAACCACGCTCTGGGAATGAGAATCCATTCTCAGCCTTCCCAGCTTCCAGCCCCAGGTGGTACTTCCTTTTTTCTGTCAAGCCTGAGACTTCTTTAGCTCTTCCCCGTAGTCAGTTCTGAAGCCTCGTATTTTCGGGTGTCTTCCAGTAGCACTCTACTTCCTGGTACTAGGGTTTGGGCATCTGCTGGAGCTGCTGTACACAAACACTATCAATAGGCCTTACTGAGTGCCCAGGGACCTGCATCCCAAAGCCTGAAACCTGGGAATCCAGACCTGGCTCCTTCTGAAGGCTCTCGGAGACTGCCTTGTTCCTCTCTAACCTTGGGCAGACCTGTCACTCTCCACTGTCCGTTGTCTGCATCACCTCCTTTCCTCTTGAAGAGTCACTAGTCACTAGAGTCTAGGGTGATTTTTATCTCAAAACCTATAGGTGAATACATTTTCCAAACAGGGTCACTCTGAGATTTTAGGTGGACCTGAACTTGGGCCAGAATTCAGCAGCGTTTCTTACTCTTCTATGGATTTGTTGAGAGAAGAAACTTGAAACTAACCCATGAATCACCTTCAGACTTACTGTTGAGCTTCGGAAGTCAGTCCCACTTACTGTGTAGTCCAGGGAAAAGTCAAGCTGTAAAACATGCCTGAAATATACATACATACATACATACATATACACACACACACACACACACACACACACACACACACACACACACATATATATGTGCTCATGGTTTTACTTAGGCAGGATTTTTTTTCTTCCCACCCTGTCTTCTTCTGTCACCTTGTGAAGTGGTGGGGACACTGAACAGTGAACACCCTGGGGTAGCCAGACCAGTCCTAGTGACCTGGGGGAACTTACTGGCCTTGGAGGGACAGATAGACTCATAGCAGATCAGTGTATTTATAGGGGAAGAGGTAGTGAGGACACAGGTTTGGTTAGATAAACTGTCAGACCCCAGAGCATCCATGGGAACAGACACTTTGGCTTTGACAATATCGGCAGTTCATGTTACAGCATTTCACTGCTACGTTTGTAATTAATTTATTCTGCTTCCAGGGAAAAAAAAAGCTAAATCAGTGTGAATATTATGTATTTTTGATGAGCAGAATAAAAGATATTTGCCAGCACCCCGTTTTTAGAGAGGTGTTAACAGATTATTCTCCTGGAGACATGTTCAAGGGAGTGAGGATGAGGAGTGGGGAGGTATTTGAGCATGTGTGGCCTGAGAAGAGAGTGGAGTAAAAGTATCAAAGCTGAGTGGTTTGAAGGCTTGGTGCAGAGGAGGTGTTAGATACATTTCACACACTGCTGGCAGACAGCCTCAGAGCTAATTGGTGGAATTACTACAGGTTTGAGTAATTTCATTATAGGTAAAAACTTTCTTAAAGTACTTGTACACCCCTTTAATCCTAGCTCCCAGGAAGCAGAGGCTGGCCTATCTCTGAGTTCAAGGCCAACTTCGTTTACAGAGCAAGTTCCTAGACAGCAAGAACTACACAGAGAAACCCTGCCTCGAAAAAAAACCAAAAACCAAAACGCCTGTCTGAAGCCATGAGTTTGTTGTTGAGGGGTAATTCTGTAGAGACCAGAAGAGTCCACATGTTTGTTAGTTGTTAGGAATCTACTCAGTAGTGTGTGGCTTGCTTGAGGAAGTTGACAGAATGGCAGCTGAAGAGGTGTACAGTGGTTAAGAGAACTTGCTGCCTCTCTAACAGAGGGACCAAGTTTGCTTCTTGGTCTCCAGGTACTCAGCCTCCTGTAACTTCAGCTCCAAGGGAGGTGATGCAGTCATTCAGCCTTCACAGGTTCTCTCTCTCTCTCTCTCTCTCTCTCTCTCTCTCTCTCTCTCTCTCTCTCTCTCTCTCTCTCTCTCTCTCTCTCTCTCTCTCTCTCACACACACACACACACACACACACACACACACACACTCACACACACACACAATAAAATTTAAGAAACAGAATGTCCACTTAGTTGAATTTTTTCCTGTTGTACTATCTTATTTTCATAATTGTTTACCACTCTAGTTGGCAGTATGAACCTGAGAAAGTGGAGCTAAAAATGGGCGGACTAAAGTCTCATGCTGTAGCCCTCTTAATTCAGAGAATTAGACAGTTTATACTCCGAGGGCCACATGAGTAAAGAGTCGCACGAGTAAAGTATCCAATCACAAGGGCAAGCCTCATGTGGTGGGTAAGCCGCACATAGCAAATCATGTTTTCCCAATGAGGCTTATAAACAAAAAACAATAGCCAGCTGTAATTAATAATCTGAAGTAATCTCACTACTACTCGATACACCTAGGAGGGGCACAGAAGCACATCCAAGAATAGTTCTGTATTTTTGAAGAAACTGAGGTCACAAGACTAGTCTTGTTTTCTTGGAGTTTTCTCACAAGCACTCAGAATTCCCCTTGCAAGACTCCATTCTTGGACTGTGTTCTGACACATAATGAGCTTTATGCCCCCCACAAGTGTGCTTACCTATATGCCAAACTTTTAATTATTTTTGTTTTTTTTTAAATAATGTATTTATTTTTACTTGATGTGCATTACTATTTTGTCTGCATGTATGTCTGTGCAAGGGTGTCTGAGCCCCTGGAGGCAGAGTCACAGACAGTTGTGAGCTGCAATGTGGGTGCTAGGAATTGAACCTAGGTCCTCTGGAAGAACCACTAGTGCTCTTAACTGCTGAGCCATCTCTCCAGCCCCCCAAACTTTTAAGTCTTTAAATTTACTTTTATTTATTTTTTATATGTGTATGCTCCCCCCCCCCCCCATTTGTGTGTCTGTCTGTGCGTTCAGAAGATAACTTGGGAGAGTTTCTTCTTTCACCATGTGGATTCAGGAGATTGAACTCAGGTCATCATGCTTGAGGACAGGTGTCTTTAACCTAGGTCATCTAACTGCCCCTTCCTTTTTATTTTTAATTATGCGTTTATGTGTATTTGTGTGTGGGTATATGCACAAAGTTCAGTGCCCATGGAAGCCAGAAGAGGACATCAGACCTCCTGAAACTAGAGGAGGACCACGTTATTGTGAGCCAGTTGATGTAAGTGCTAGGAACAAAACTCAGGTCTCGTTCCCTCTGCATGAGCAGTACATGCTCTTAACTGCCCCTTAAAATGGTTTTTATGTAGAATCTTTTTCTTGCTCACTGCAACATGTAGATACAAGCCACATATGTCTTGTCAGTGGGGACATGTTTTAAGAAAAGCATCACAGGTAGGTTGTCTTCATTGGTGTGAATGTCAGTAGAATGCCTCTGTAAGATGATGTCACTGGGCACACACTTGCATAGGCTCTCCATTATCTGTGTTCTATCATTGCACTTGAAGTGCCATCATGTGGTGTATGATTGTGTTTCTGAATAAAGAAGAATAAACACTTAAAGAAGCAACTGTAAGGATTCAGGGTATAGCCCATTTGGTAGAGAACATGTCTGTTATGCGTGAAGCCTGGGGTTCTTTCCCAGGCACATGGTGCACAATTGTAATTCCTGTGCTCAGGAGGTGGAAACGGAATTTAAAGTCAGCCAGGTTACGTGGGTTACATGACAGGAAAGGGGGAGATAGAGCTATGGGGTGGGGGGTGTGTATCGCCTACCTTCATAATGAGAAAGCCTTAAGATTGAAATTTTAGAAAATAAAAGATAGGATTATCTATAACTTTAGGCAGTCAGAGCTTAGATTGGAGCTCATTAAGCACTTGGACCTATCAGTTTTTGACACGGCGTTGTGTTTAAGAGCTTTTTTTCCTTCCTGAAACAAGGTCTCTTTGTAACCTTAATTGTCCTGAAACTCACTCTGTAGACCACCTACCAAGTGCTGGGATTAAAGGTGTGCACCACCACTGCCTGGCGTGTTTAAGAGCTTTTAATAAATCTTCCTGCTGAGAAGACTGAAGTCATTAACCTAGGAAATTAGATTAAGATCATTGTCATACTAGTTGTAAAAACTCAGGAGACTCACTCACTCCCTGGCCATCTTGGCAGCTGCTCTTGGTTAAGGTCGGTCCTGCACCTAAGGCAGGAAGATGGTACCCGCAAAGATGAAAACTTCTGGAGTCAATCAGTTCTAGGCTTCAATTTGAAAACTGGAAAGTGCATGCTGGTACAAATAGACTCTGAAGCTGATCGACAGGGCAAAGCGAAGTTGATTATCCTTGCCGTCAACTGCCCAGCTTTGAGGAGATCTGAAATAGAGAACGCTATACCATGTTAGCCAAAACTGGTGTCTGTCACTCCAGTGGCAATGACATTGAATTGAGCATAGCATGTGGGAAGTACTACAGAGTGTGCACGCGATTTATCATCTACCCAGGTGATTCTGATTGTAGAAACATGCCCAAACAGACTGGTGAAAAGTCAACCAGAAGAGCTTTTCTTGAATAAAATTTTGCCAGAGCTTATTAAAAACAAAACAAAGAAAGTTTTGTATTTGTGACAAATAAAAACCAAAAGCAGGGGCTGGAGAAAGCAGGTAAGAGCACACTGGCTGTGCTTCCAGAGGCCCTGAGTTCAACCCCAGCACCCACATAGTGCCTCACAACCATCTGTAATGAGATCTGGTGTCCTCTTCTGGCATGCAGGGAGAATGCTGTATACATAATAAATAAATAAATTAAAAAAAAAAACTCAAAAGGAAAAAAAGTGTAGGTGGGAGCTGGTGCAATGGCTCAATATGAAATACTTTCCAAACCCCGAGGGCCTGTTGTGAGTTCAGACCTCAACACCCAAGAGCCATACTTGGGTCTTTGTGCTGTGACCTGTGCACTGTGGGCAGTGACAAGAAAGTCACTGGGGCTCCAGGTTCAGTTGCAAGCGGATAAGGTGGAGCATGTAGAGTAGAGTGCCTGTCATTTACCTGGGGCCTCTGCACACACGGGATGCACACTTGCACCCATGTTTGTACATATGCCAAAAGAAGGGGAAATCATGGCAACTTTTTCTTTAAATTTTTTTGAAATTGGCATGATTAATATATTCCCTTCAGAATTATCGAATAACCCATTTCTGTAATTCCTCTAAATTTCCTCTGCCTTAATAATAATAAAATTTTGTGTCTGTTGATCACTAGTGATGTTCCCAGTCACTGTGATAAATGCTCTGTTTAATACCTTCAAGTTCTACAATGGTCTGGTGGCAGCAGCTGATCATATAAGTGATGTACATAAGTGGCTTGGAGGGAGTTTATCATTGACATCCCATCTATCTCAGAGGACTGAGCCCGTTCTGAACCAGATCTTTTTATAGTTAGTGGCACTGAGGCTAGAACTCAAACTTTGAGCTCTCTACACTGATTGACATTCATAGACCCAGATCTGTGTGTGTGTGGTGTGTGTGTGTGCACATGCTTGTGTTGATGTTTGGCTAGAGGTCAATGTAGGATGTCCTCCTCTGTTGCTCTCTACCTTAAGGTTTTTTTTTTTTTTTTTTTTTTTTTTTTTTNTTTTTTTTTTTTTTTTTTTTTTTTTTTTTGAAATTTGATCTCTCACTGAGTTTGGAGCTTGCTGATAGTCGGATGGGCTGGCTAGCAAGCCCTCGGTATCCATTTCTTTCAGAGGACCCAAGTTCAGTTCTCAGCATCCATATGGCAGCTCACAACCATCTGTAGCTCCAGTTCCAGGGGAGCCAGTAGTCTCTTATAGCTTCTCTGGATACTGCATGTATGTAGTACAGTTTCACACTGTCTTAGTTTGGATTTTTATTGCTATGAAGAGACACCGTGACCATAGCAACTCTTAGGAAGAAAACATTTACTCAAGGGGGCTCACCTACAGTTTCAGAGATTCAATCCATCCTGGCAAGGGAACATGGCAGCATGCAGGCAGAGATGGTGCTGGAGTTGAGACTACTACATCTTACAGGCAACAGGAAATTAACTGACACACTGGGCAGTATCCTGAGTGTATGAAGCCTCAAAGCCCGCCCCTACAGTGACATACTTGCTCCAAAAGGCTATACTCACTCCCAACAAAGCCACACCTCCTAATAGTGTCACTCTCTATGGGATTATGGGGGCCAATTACATTCAAACTACCATACACACACAGGCAACACACACATAAAAATAAAATCTTCCCAAAAAGGAAAAAGAAGGAGATAGATGCTTCACCATTGCTGAATCTGGGATGATTCCTATAAGGTCTTGACCTTAGTAAATCCGCCATCGTGGTGACCGTGTTTCTAGGCCAGTAACAGTGTGGATGTGCTCTCTCTGGTGGTTTCCCAATCTTTGAGGCTTCTGAAGACTCAGGTTGGGATTTTCAGCAGGCTGCTGCAGTTGAGTTGCCCGAGGTCTGGGTGGTTCTTTCCAAACCCTCAGAGCATGGCTCTGAATGCTAAAGTCATGTTTCTGTTACATGTCCATGTTTGCAAGTGACCACTCTACTCACTAATACTGAAAGTTGTTTGTTCCAAGGAGTGAGAGTTCAGAAATCCAAGTAATTAGAGACTGTTTAGATAAAACGAGAGATGGAGCTTCAGCATGTGGCCTTCACGTTACGTGGTTGAACTTGCTGGGTAGATGTTAGTTGGTAAGCGCTGTTGTGTCTAATGCTTTCCCCTCGCTGATTTCACAACAGAGAAGAAGACACAGAAAATGAAAAGGAAAAGAAAGTTTGGTACTACAGTACAAAGGTCCAGCTTGCAGAATTAATAGACTGTCTAGACAAAGACTACTGGGAAGCAGAACTGTGCAAAATTCTAGAAGAGACGCGAGAAGAAATGCACCAGCACATGGACATAACGGAAGACCTGACCAACAAAGCCCGGGGCAGCAACAAGTCCTTTCTAGCGGCAGCTAATGGTGAGGGGGCCTTCTTACTTGATTTTTGTTGTTAAATTTGAGATAAGCTCTTATGTAAAATATTCTGAAACTTAAAAACATGTAAAGACGTCCGACTTACATATGCTTTGCTTTGACTTGATAATGTTTTTTTTTCCTACAGTGTTCCTGTACATGCTAACGCAGTTTAGGGTGCTGTACATTTCAGTGTTTTGTTTCTTGCCTTGGTCGCTGATTGTACCTCCTATCCCCACAAATCAATTGTTTCTTGTTTGTAACTCATCCGGGTTCAATTCATTATATAGCCCAGATTGGCCTTGAACTCATGATCCAATCCTCCTGCTTCAGCTGTCAGAATATTGGAACTGTGGGGGGTGTTCCACCTTTCCTATCATTTGTATCTCTCTATTCCTTCCACACTACAGACAACTTTATAGAACATTTTATTTATTTCAGCCATGTGACTCTCACCCACACACAAAATCAAATGGATGCACTTCCTGTTTCTGTGTCCTCAGCTCTCAGTATATAATTTTTTAGACAACTATCCTGAGTTGTTTTATCTTGTTAGTGCTAAGGATCATAGGCTAGAAACATACTCTATTACTGAGGTTCACTCTGAGTCCCTTGAAGAGATTTTCTAGTTGTGGAAAATGGTCTCAGTAACTATAGTTTAAGAAATAAGAACAAAATGAAGGTGGGGAACACTGAAGGAAGGAGATAGAAACAAGGACTGTGGACCCCAGAGGAGCATTTGTTTGTGTTTGTAAACTTGGCACTGCAGTGGGGAGCTTGTTTCCCAGAAGAATTTGGTTTAGTAATTCTGAAACTGCTTTGCCGTGCCCATCCTTACCAACCACTGGGTTCTCTGTGAAGAACGTAGCCAGTTTCTCACTGAGAAATTACAAAATAAGCATAGAAGTAGTGGTGCAGTGAACCCAAGACATGCCCACCTACATATGGGTAGATACTGGAATCATATGTATATTTATTAGGTGCAGACATTTCCTGTTGTTATAGGACCCAGATTGTATGGCTTCTAAACATTTTCTAATCATAAAAAGAACTAAGATTTGGGTATAGTGACACACGCCTTAATTCCGGTACTTGGGATACAGAGGCAAGTAAATCTTTGTGAGTTCAAGACTATCCTGGTCTACAGAGTGAGTTCCATGACTGTCAGAATTGCATAGTGAGACTCTGTCTCTTAGGGGGAAAAAGAAACAAGATTCCTAAGACAGACGGTCGATTATGTGTACAGCATGGGCAGGAAGAATAGAGGACACCTGGAAGTTTCTGATGTTAGAAGTTAATGATATTTAGAGAGTGGAGTGATGGCACATGCCTGCAATTCTAGCATTTAGTGGGTAAAGGTGGGAGGAGGTCAGGCCAGGGGCTGGAGCCCTTAGGAGTGCCTGTTGTTGTTGCAGAGGACCCAGGTTCAGTTCCAGAATCCTCAGGGTGGTTCACAGTCATTCACAACTGCAGTTCTGATGCCTTCTTCTGACCTCTGAGGGCACCAAGTACACATGGTATACATACATACATACATGCAGGCAAAACACAGACACTCATAAAGCAAAATGGATAAATTTTTGTTGTTGCTGTTTTTTCGAGGCAGGCTTTCTTTGTGCATCCCTGGCTGTCCTGAACATGCTCCATAGATGAAACTGGCTGGGAGGCAGAGGCAGGTGGATCTCTAAATTTGAGGCCAGTTTCCTCTGCCTCCCAAAGGCATGCACTATCACCTCTAAAATGAATTTAAAAAAAAGTTCAAGGCCAACCTCAGACATACTGAATTTGCGTCCAGTCTGAGCCTCATAATGTTTGCCTCAAGCAACCAAACAGACAAACTAACAAGAAAAGGTACTTAACTTGGTGAATGGGATAGCATATCGTAGCTACTCGGGATGCTGAGGCAGCAGGATTGTAAACATCAGATAGCCTGGGATAATTCATCTCAGAGGATGCATTTACCACAACCCAGTGAGCCTGTCCAGTGTCCATGTGTCCACACTGATTTTCCTTATCCATGGTGTCACCCTCACCGAGTTAGAAAGTGTTTCCATGTGGGCCTTTCTGCTCGTTTTACCCTGGAGGAGGCAGGGTCTGCAGATCCAGGAAGCCTGCTTAGGGAGCAGTCACCTCAGCTCCACACTGCTTCCAGGTCTGCTTTCCTCATTGCACTGTGCTGCGTAGCCTGAGTCTGTCTCATGGTGGGGCGTGGGACACTGACGGACACTGACGGACATCAAGTCTCACTTTTTTGTTGTTTTGTTTTGTTTTGTTTTTGTTTTGCGAGACAGGATTTCCCTGTAGCTTTGGAGCCTGTCCTAGAACTAGCTCTTGTTGTAGACTTTGTTTTTTGTTTGTTTGTTTTAAAATAGTTTATTTAACTATATGTGCATTGGTGTGAAGGTGTCAGATCCTGAGGAACTCTTCTGAGCTAGGAATTGAACCCCGGTCCTCTGGAAGAACTGTCAGTGCTCCTAACCACTGAGCCATCTCTCCAGCCCCCCAGGTGTCAGTTTTAAGTCAGACTGTTTTCTCTGAGGCCGAATATTGCCATGTAGTCCAGGTACACCTGGGTTAGAGGTGTGCTTCACTGTCTTCTGCCTTTGCCATCTCATCTTTACAAAGAAAGTTAATTTTATAGGTAGGCTTCTAGGATTTATTTTCTAAGAATGAGGTGCCTTGCTCTAATTGAGCTTTGTAAATATGGGTTGTTTTATTTTGTCCCCTCACACTTTTTTTTTTAAAGGCTGGGTCTCACTGTGTAGCCATGGCTGTCCTGGAACTCAGTGTATAGATCAAGCTACCCTCAAACTTTTAGAGATTCACTTACCTCTCCCTCCTGAGTCCAGAAATTAAAGGTGTGCACTACCATATATTATAACCTTAAAAATCTTCTTAAAAATATTATTTATGTGTGGGTGTCCCAGGAGACCAGAGTAGAGCTAGAGATACAGGCAGGTCTGAGCCTCTTGATTGACATGAGTGCTAGGACCTGAACTTGGGTCCTCTGCAAGAGCAGCAAGTGCTTTAATCATTGAGCTGTATCTCTCCAGCCCTTTATTATTTGAGACACAATCTCTTTGAGCCTGGTGCTCGCTGATTTCCTAGGCTGAGTAGCCAACGAGCTGCAGGGATTTCCTTCACACCCTCAAAGTGAGCTATTGCACCCAGCTTTATATGGAGGCTGGGGATTCAAGCTCAGGTCTTCTAACTGGTTTAAAGACTTAAAAAATATTAAACAGTAAACTTTATTTTTTTTTTTAAATCAAGTTCTCACTATGTAGCCCTGGCTATCCTAACCTGGAACATGCTGTATTATAGATCAAGCTGGCTTTGTACTCGATCTACCTACATTTGAACCCTGAGTGCTTGGATTAAAGGTGTGCACCACCAAGCCTAACAAACATTAAAATTCCTAAGTGTCATTTGTTAGTAAATTTGACTACGAGAAGAAAACAATTACATCTATTTTTCATTATAGAAGAAATTTTGGACTCATTAAGAATCAAAAGAGGGGAAGATATTGAATGTGATCAGAGCCCAGAAGAAACAGAAAAAGACAAGAATGAGGTCGAGAGTGACAGTTCCAGAGATGCCGAGAAGAACAGGGAGGACTCGGAAGACCAGTCCCTGGAGAAGGACAGTGACAACAAAGCCTTGGGTGAAGAGCCTGGGCAAGGAAAACCTGAGGGTAAAAGAATTACTTGGTTTAAAAGAAATATTTTATTAATGCCATTTGTTTAAAACCTCCAATTTTACTTGGAAAATGGAAATGGAAATTTTTAGAGCAGACAGCTATTTTTGATTTCTAAAGATATTTAAGAGAGTCTCTCCTTTGTGACATTACAACCATTGGAATGAGTTTTATGTACTGATGGATTTGCTATAATGTTATACGTATATTCCCTAAGAAGTTGGCATCCCTTGAAATTTGTTGATGAAAAAATAACTATTTTTATACCAGAATATACTTTGGTATGTGATTAAAAAAATGTGTTCTTAAAAAATTAACTCTAAAACCTCCTTAATATTTTAATATCTTTGTCTTTGGATGGCTCATTGCAAAGCTATCCCAGAGTCTGAATTGCTTTAAAACGGCCATCAAAGAGAAGCAGGTTTTTTGGTGATTGATGATTTTTCATAGTTGACTGAATGTGGCCACTTGTCCCAAAGCAATTTTAAAGCATATCTTTAAAGTTTTGTTGTGCATTTTGCTGTAGAGCCAACAGAAGTTGGGGATAGAGGTAACTCTGTGCCAGCAAATCTTGGCGACAACACAGCTAATGCTTCTTCAGAAGAGACTAGTCCCTGTGAAGGGAGGAGCCCCGAGGGCTGTCTCTCAGAAACCCATGATAGCAGCAACATGACAGAGAAGAAGGTGACATCTGAGCTCCCCCCGGATGTGCCAGGTACAGAGGGCAGTGTACCAATGCCTCTGTAATGGGGGGAACCCTTCCCTTTGCAGTAAAAGCTGCATGTCACCTAGAACCTGAAAGTCTGCATTCATCCATGCCGCTTGCTCACAGTGCCATTCCTGATTGCTAAACTGTCACCTAACATTGATGTTTGGCAGATGGTCTTGCAGTTAGTGCCTGGAACTCCCTCTTAGTCCCCATGCTTGTATTTCTTAGATGGAATTGTATGCCTGGTCACCAGGCCCCTGGCCGAGATTTGACTTGAGTTACTTACATAGTAATGTCTGTTTCCTTGTTGAGTGACATGGCCCTTCTGGCTCTGTATATACTAACACATTAATTTTCTGTTTGCATGTGCTCATGTAGTGCTACATGTCAGATCATAATATTACCAGAGAATCCATTATCACCAACATTTCTGCAAGGTGCATTGATATGCTAACCAGTAATTCTAACTTTAACCTTTTTAAACTTCATTGGAGTAAGTTATCATACTGAGAATGTATAATTATGACCTTTTTGCTTTTCAAGAAATCCAAAGGTGTTTTTATTACAGTGTGTGTGTGTGTATATGTGTGTGTGTGCATGTGTATATGTATATATACTCAGATATATAAGTCAGATGATTAAAATCAAAAAGTAAGTATCAATAATATCACCAAAAAAAAAAAGTCATAGTTGGAAGAAATCCTTAGAGGTCCTTTTCTGTGACTATGAAAGTATTGCTGTGTGTTAGTTGTGCTGGGATGTGCCGGCTGTGTTGACACACTGCTGTTTAAAAGGTGTGCGTGCATTCTAGGTCTTCTGCCCATACGTCAGTGCCATCCACCCCTTTAAGAGCCTCCAGATTTTTGATTGGATTGTGAAAGATTTTGGCAGCTAGTTGAAAACCCCAATGAAAGCTCAGGGTGTGTACAGGCTCCACGTGAACCCCAGCTGTCAGCAGAGATCTGACACAGTTGATCGTAGGGACACTGGGCTCATTACGATGTGGGAAATCTGGAACCTGTATGCCAGTGAAGCAGAGAGAGCTGCCTGGGTGTGTGGTGTGCAGTCTGTAGTCTCAGGGCTAGTCGTGGTTAATGAAGTGAGACCCTGCATCAAAACACAAAAAGTAAAAAAAAAATCATTTAGACCCAGAACACTACAGGTTTGGCAGTTGAAAAACTAATATTCCTGCAGTATTTGGGGCACTGAACTGGGGAGCCAGCAAGGGTCAGGCTTTCTGAAATGTGACGTCATAAAAGTAGAAGCTAGAAGGGAATATTCTGATTGACTATTAAGAACTTTCTTAAAATTAGAACTGTTTAGAAAATAGAGCTGTCAGTGAGAAAGGTGGCGTTTCCCAGGAGTGTTTCCTCAGGGGCTGAAGGAACACAGGTTTATAATTTGTTTCAAGAGCTAAGTACTTCTAGGTTTTCGTCAGTTTTATTCTCATTTCCACATATTCAGGGTTAAAAGTTTTAAATATTGAGTACTATTGCTGAAGTAATGTGGGAAAAACAACTTCCATGCTTGTTACTTTTTAAAAAAAAATTATTTTAAAGCTAGCTTTCTTTCTTTCTTTCTTTCTTTCTTTCTTTCTTTCTTTCTTTCTTTCTTTCTTTCTTTCTTTCTTTCATGTATGCAGTGTTCTGTCTGCATGTATGCCTGCAGGTCAGAAGAGGGCGCCAGATCTCAGTACAGATGGTTGTGAGCCATCTGGGTTGCTGGGAATTGAACTCAGGACCTCTGGAAGAGCAGCCAGTGCTCTTAACCTCTGAGCCATCTCTCTAGCCCGCTTGTTACTTTTTAATTGTAATGTAAATCTTAGTTGTACTAGAGCTTCAGGTTTAATATAACTGATATGTTTTTAAACCAAATTTGGTTGATTCTAGTCTTTGTGTGCTGTTTTATTTTACATTTATTTATTTTGTGTGGGCAAATGTGGATGAACACGTGCACATGCGTGTGCATGCTCAAGTAATGGCAGATATACACATCCAAGGACAACCTGCTGGAGACAGTTTCTCCTTCCTGGGGATTGAACACAGTTTGTCAGTCTTGGCAGCAATCACCTTTACCTTTTGAGCCATCTTGTCAGCCTTTATTTTGTACTTGTATCAAGTAGTTGATATTACAGTAAGTTTCAGACTCTGTAGTCTGATGGGAATACATGACAAAGTAGAGTGGAGTCCTTGATGACTGCGTCCTGCTGGGTAGCAGTAGACCTGGGAGTGTGCTCTGGCCCCCAGGGAGGGCACGCTGCTGTCTCCTGTGCCTTCTGCTTCTCTCTGTTCTTTCTTGTCAAGCAAGTAATTGTGTTACTGTTCTTGGGAGGGTGCTGTGTGCTTTGTGAAGCCCCCAACCAGCCTCTGTTGTCACTGTTGATGTCCCCTCTGGTCAGTGGATGAGGTGGTGAGAAGATGGTCAGTGTGTGTAAAAGCACTTACCAGGAACGTATGGTAGAAAGCAATAACCAGCTCCTGACAGTTGTCATCTGAATTCAACATGTGTCCTGCGCTATATACGTGCCTGCCCCCTCCCCACTAATAATAAATACACTTTACCAATGGTAGTCACCTTGAGTTGGAGAGATAGTTCAGGCATTGAAAGGACCTGAGTTCTTGCCCCAGAATCTTTAAAGTCAGGCATGATAACAGATAAATCTCAGTGCTGGGAAGACTGGCCAGGGAGTCTAGCCTACTCAGAGAGTCCCAGACCAGTGAGCACGTAGTTCAGAGATCATGTTGGCAGGCGAAGATGGTTCCATAGCTCTTGCTGGGTACAGCTGACCATGTGAGTTCATTCTCCAGAACTGAAGTAAAATAAAGGAGAGAACTGACTCCAGCTACCACATGCTTTCCTCTGACTAATTAGCCTCTGGTCTTTCTTATTTCTTTGCTTTCTTTTCTTTGCTTTCTTCATCTCTGATGGCCCAGCTTCTGAAAGTCAAGGCTGTGATGCTCCTGTGCTTGCTCTCAGCACTTCAGTTTCCCTCTGCATGACTGCAGTTAATTCTTTTTGGGTGGTGATGGGTGTGGGACTCAGGACCTGTGGTCAAGAGACAAGCACTGAGTTATATCCCCAGTGTGAGTTTGATGTTGATAAATGTCTGATTTGTGCTTGATGAAAACACACACATTTGTTGTTGGGTACAACCTAAGACAGTTAAGTCAAAAATTTAAATTGTATTGTTCTAATGCAAGTCTCTTTCTCCTCCATTGTAAGATATTTAAAATTATTTGCAGCTGTTTCCTTTGAGAGTGACTTCTTGACTTGTTTGTGGTACCAGGGATCGAGCCCCATCGCTTAGCATGCTAGGCAAGTGCTCAGCTACCCTCAGCCTCTCAGGTTTTTTCAGTTTCTTTTTACCAGGAGCATCCAAATTTTATATTTGCTTTTGAATTAGTATCTTAATTATTTTTGAAATGTGCATTATATTTAATAATATTTCCAAGCTATACTACCTTCGGATTGGCATTTACTTTCTATAGTAGAAAAGTTGTTGTTTTTTTTTTTTGAAGTTTTTTGTTGTTGTTGTTGTTTTTTTTTGTTTCTGTTTTCCCGAGACAGGGTTTCTCTGTAGCTTTGGAGCCTGTCCTGGAACTAGCTCTTGTAGACCAGTCTGGCCTCGAACTCACAGAGATCCACCTGCTTCTGCCTCCCAAGTGCTGGGATTAAAGGTGTGCCACCTGGTTTGAAGTTTTTCTTTTGAATGAGTGAGAGTTGATGTGAGTGCAGGTGCCCATGGAGACCAGAAGAGGGCATCACATCCTCTGGAGCCAGAGTTAGAGGCAGTTGTGAGCCAACTGATGTAGGTGCTGGGAATTAGAGTCAGGTCCTCTGCAAGAGCACTGAGTGCTCCAAGCCTCTGAGCTATGTCTGCAGCCCCTAGAGCAGAAATGTTGTAACATGAACATTTATTTATTTACTGTGTGCTAAGGTGTGCCAAGGCATGTTGGTAGAGCTCAGAGAACAGCATAGTATGACTTGTGAAAGTTTGTTTACCAGTCTACCATGTGGTTCCTGGGGATGGGACTCACATAGTCCGGCTTGACAGAAAAAGTGCCTTTATGAGCTGAGCCATCTTGCCAGGCCTTAATAAGAAGATTTAAAATCTAGACATGCAACCATTTTCAAGATTTACCTTTATGTAACATCCCAACAGAGAGCAGTATCACTTTTAGGGAGTTCAGTAAAAGGAAAAGTAACAGATGTAGCCAAAAAAACAAAGGATCCGAATATAAAGTAGACAGATGCCTTAGTAACCATCCTATGGTGTAGTCAGAGATCTGTAATATTTCCTGTGGCTCAGATGAAGGAAGGCTAGACTCAGAAGTTGGGTGGTGTTAGTTTGAAAGACAGCATTATTTTTATTTACCGTGTGCATCTGGGTTCAGTGTCTGGAATTCGCAAGTATCAGTTGCAGATGTACTGACATCATTTCTGTACGGCTCTTTTCTGTTACGGTTTTGGGTTTTGTTTTTTTTTTTGTTGTTGTTGTTATTGTTGTGTGTGTGTGTGTGTTTTGTAGGGGGTTGTTGAGACAGGGTCTCTGTGTAGCTCTTGCTGTCCTGGAACTCACTCTATAGGCCAGGCTGGCCTCAGACTCACAGAGATCTATCTGCCTGCCTCTGCCTCCCTAAGTGCTGGAATTAAAGGGCTGTGGCACCACCTCCTGACTGCCTTTTCTGTTCTGTTTAGTTGTTTGTTTGAGCCTAAGTTAGCCTCACACTCATACAGTCTTCCTGTCTCAGCCTAGGGATTACAGGTGTGAGCACAGGGCCTACCTTGCCCTGTAGCTTCAGTTTGCATTCTCTTGGCTTGAATAAAGTGGTCATATTTCCACATGTTTAAAGGCAACTTTCATTCCTTTGTGATTATTCCTGTATTCTCTATTCTATATGCTATGGTAACCTCATATTGGGTGCAGTCAGAGATCTAATGCCTTTCCTCATTTGGCACTATATTTCCATGTAGTTGGTGAGACCTAATGTCAGTCGTTTTTACTTAGTACCTTGTTGTTGACAAAGAGGAATGCAAACAGACTTAGTTTCTGAACTCCCATGGCGTTCATTTTTTTCCTGGTACTAATTCCTGTATTGGTTAGGAACTAAACTGCTAGTGATGCTGTGGAATTACCCAGGAAAGGTAACCACACTTAGAAAACCTTACAAATAAAGAATCCTCTTCAATTCTATTTCTAAATGAGATCTTTGAAAATTCTTGAAAAGTGAGGATATAAGCTTCTTGCTTTGAGTGTTTTTCTCTGCAAAACCACTTATTCCTATCTGATGTGCCCTGAGTTGTGTGTGGTGGTTGTTGTGTTGGCTGCTTTTTCTTTGACTCTGGACTGTTGGGAGTTATCTGCTTCTGCTGGATGATGATAGAGAGACTGTCAGTGGCCGGAAAGCTTTTATAGGACTTGTATGGGGGCAATGCTTACCAACTTCCTCTCACACAGAGGACATCACATTCCTCCATGGTCGGCTTTGCTTTCTGCTGGTCAGCATCGTGAAGTCCTACAACCATTAAGTGCTTTTCTGACATTTAGATTTTGTTGTGATTTTTTTCAATGTAAAAATCAGATATTTTATTTTTCTAGAAGACTCTAACAAGACATGTGACAGCAGTAACACTAGTGCTACCACTACCTCCATCCAGCCTACTCTGGAGAGCAGTAGCAGCAGTGAACTCAGCTCTTCCCAGAGCGACTCTGCTAAGGCAGCTGATGACCCTGGCGCTGGGGAGAGCGACTCCCACACACCTGTCTCTGCTCAGGAAGAGATAGGTAAGAGCACACTCAGCCACTCAGGGGAGTGGTGTTTTTGTGTTTTTTTTTTTTTTCTTTAAACATTTTCAATTTTTTAAATAAAAGTTTAGTGGGTTGGAAAGAATCAGTGTCTCTTGTTGTGTTTTTGGTTTTGTTTTTTTTTTTCCATTAACATGAGCTCACTGTTTTTGCTTTACAAAAAAATCCTACAAGAGGAGAAAAGTAGAAACCTTTTCATTCTCCTGAAGTATAAGCACCATCAGTTTTTTGTATTTTTCATCTCGTTTATATCTGTATGCTTACAAATTTTTTTGGTTTTCTTTTTTCTTTTTTTAAATATATTAATTGGATCATTCTGCATGTGTTATTCTGCATCTTGTTTTTTGTGTGTGTGTATGGGTTGTTTTTTTTTTTCTTCATTTTCTCACACAGTGAAACATGGTAGGGACTCCTCATGTTAGAGTCAAATGCATTGTTCTTAGCTGCTGCATGGTGTCTGGCTGTCACCATGGTGGTGCTTTCTAGCCGTCTCCACACGTGTCTCTGTTCTGCAAGTGTTTCTGGCAGTGTAGGAAACTGAATGAAATGACTGACTGGTCAAATGGTAGGTACCCTTTACAGATAATAGAGGCTACTGCTTAGTTCACCACCCAGAAGGACAAGCCTACTAATTTCCATACTTGTATGTTTCCCTATTTGCACACCTAAATTTAACAGCATTTATCTTTTTTGACAGTGGTAAGAATGTATTTAATGGAAACTATTGCTTATTTCCGCTTATGAATGTGGTTGCTTCTTTTCATGTGTTTAATATTCTGTGTTTTGATGATTCCTGTTTTTGCTTGCTTTTTCTATAGAATTTTAATATTTTTCATAAGTTTTAGGATTGCCTTATGTATTATAGTCATTAATATCTGCTTCATATTTGTGCCTATTACTTTCTTGTGCTTAATTTTTATGTTGTTAAATTTCATCTCTTTCTGCAGGTTTTCCCTGTGTGTTGTATTTTTTTAAAAGGAAGATGATCTCATGAAAATAAATATTTACAGTAATTTTTCATAAGTCTTGTTTTAAATTTATCTTGAGTATAATTTCAGATATGACATAAGGTTGGAGATGTCTTTTACTTAGGATTTTTCCAATTGTAAATGACCAACTGTAGAGGGAATATAATTAGCTTGTATAATTGGGAAAGTTCATGTTCTCCTGAAGCATAAGTGGACCCAGTGGTACAACCGCTGCTCTATCCTCCCTTTCCCCATTTTCAATCAACTTAAAATTGTGTGATAATTCTCTCCTAATACAGACAGGCTTTTTCCAAGTTGCAGGTAAGATGGCACCAGCAATTTGTTCTCATGTCTTTCCAAGGTCTGTGGCCCAAAGCCCCTACTCCTGCTCCAAAACAAAAGTCTTTGAGGAAGGAATTTGAGTGGCTTATCTTGGATCATATTGTTCCACACCTGTGGCCAGGGCAGGCAAGGTATTATTGATGGCTCCAACAAAAGTATATGATTGAAATGGGTAGGAATGAATTTTTAAAGAACAAGGGCTGTTTCAAAGATAGGACCATGCAGAGAGCTGTGGTTGCATCTTAGGTCGCCCAGCACAGCGTGGTCACCCGTGTTTGTTCCCATCCGTCAGTTCACAGTGCCTCTTGCCTCTGACCCTCACCTGAAAATGTCTAAAAACCTTTGGCCCACAATTGCGCCCAGTAGTTGTATATAATTATATCTTAAGCCCCATCTAAGATTTCTCTGTGCTATGCATTGTTTGACAGGCCTGGGTATGTCTTAAGTTTATAACCCATATGAAATTCTGAATTTAGCTGTTCACTTTATTGTCCTGACAATAGAGGGCCTATTTGGGTAGATTTGATATGGTGACAATGTATGAGAAGTGAGATCATGCAAGAGGTTCTTCTGGGGGCCATTCCATTGTGGTAGCCTAGGTTTTGCTAGCTATTACACAGTATGGGTTCTTGGGAATTACTGTTGGCGGAACAATCTTACACAGTAACTTGGCAGAGTTGGAGAGTTCTCTGCCTTTACTCCCCATGTCAGTATAACAACATTCCCTTGTAGATTTGTAGGGATTCCCACTCGTACCTAGTACTTAGTAACTTGCCTCAGGCTTCTTGGACAGAAGCCCATCTGCTTCCTCATTATGTTTGGTGGGCCAGTAGTTTTTGCCCTTTGCTTATGCTTGCCAGAGGGGCTGGTTTAGAGCAGATGACTATTTTGCCAACAGGCTGCCTGTAGATGTTGACTTCTTAATGGCAGCAGTGTGGACTTGGGTAGCCTGTGTTCCATGAGGACCTATCCTCGCCATGTCTTCAGCTGTGATGCTTACAGATGAGGTTGTTCTTCGCTTTATTTTTGCTGAACTAGCAAATGCAGAGGGTTAATTCTGAGCAACATTGAATTCTAGCTACGCACTGGGGGGCTTCTTTCAGAAAGCTCTTGCTATTCCTTCTCTTCTTTCAACAAGTGAGGCCTAAAACCAAGAGAGCATCTATAAAGTCTATTGAAGGATGTAATAAATGGTCATAAGCGTTGAGAGCCTTGGGTTAAACCCCCAGCGCATGGAGATTCTAAGAGAAGATAGCAGTATTCAGGATCACTGGCTCTCCAGCCTGCCCAATTTGTTCAGTGGCATATTTTGTAGACTAAGTCTTAAAATACTTGCTGGATTATTTAGGACTAACTCCTATTGGCAGAAATCTACCTCGCTTAAAAACAGAAATCACATTTTATTAGTGGCCTCAAAAGGAGCGTCTAGGGCTGGTGAAAGCCTCGGGTGTACTGTCAGGTTCAGGAAGCTAAGCCAGGTTGTCAGCTTCCTCAACATTTGCTCTTCTCATGTCTGTTCTGGAGTATTGGGGGGCAGGGGTTGCTCCCTGCAAGTAACAGTCTTTCTACCATAGAGAGAGGTACAAGTTAGAGCCTCTAATTCATACCCTTCCTGCTCACTAATAGAAAAACCAGAATAGTAAGGTGAGGTTTCTGTCCATTACATGCAGTTCAGTCCCAGAGAAGAGAACAAAACAGAGAAGAGAAGCCATACTTAAAAGCTCAAAATGGAACAGGGTGACGACTGGCTGGGAAAGCTGCCTAGTGGGATGGTGGGGTCTTCTGTCCAGTTCTCTCTGGGTGCTATAGTTGCTTCCAAAGGCCGGACCTTTGATCCATAACCCTATTGAGCCAACATATCAAACAATCAATCCCCTGAAATGAACAGATAGCATCCCCATTTGCATCTGTCTCTACTTGCCTAAAATGCCACCATATATGTAATACGAAATTCCCATCCTTGGATTTACCAATGCTACACTGCTTAATTTCTTTTTTTAAGCTTTAAAATAAAAATCAGGTCTTACTCAATTTTCTGAACAATGGAAAATGTACAGTGATGAATGGCTGGGTATGTATGTTCACTATCCAGTGTGAAATTTGTGTATATAGAAAGCAGAAATTGTATCTGGGCATTCAGACTGTCACCGTCAAAAATGAAGTTATAAAGGAGATGTTGAGAAATCTTTATTATGTTAAAATAATTGTAATGGGTTTTCACAGATAATTATGTACTCTAGAGAAAAATTCAGTTGGCATTTTTAAAATTCAAGACTATTACTACTTAAGTGGAAAATCTTTCTGAAATTAACTCCAGCCTTTTAATATACAAATGCACATTAGATATACAAGACAACATTTTGTATGCATTTGAGTTATTGTGTTTGTTATTTGCACGTTTTTGGAGACCCCCTCCTCTCCAGTAAATGAGTTTCAAAACAGGTAACACTGTTTTCTGCAAAATAATGAATGGCACACAGTATTTTTGCTTTTTGATGTTTGCTGTTGACAAAAACATTCAAGGATTGATGACATGCTTTGCCTGTGAAAGGACTTATTCTGCTTATTTCTCTTGGACTTTAAATATATATGGCATGTAAGGTTTGGATAAATAAGGCATTCTTAATTATTTACTTCCTGTCAGCAATCACTTTGTGGCATTTTCATTTGGTAACAGGGGATTTCAGATTGGAGAAGTCTAATGGAGAAATCGCCGAGTCCCCTGGAGCTGGGAGAGGAACGTCTGGCTCCACTCGCATCATCACCAGATTGCGGAACCCAGACAGCAAACTCAGTCAGCTCAAGAGCCAGCAGGTGGCAGCTGCGGCCCATGAAGCAAACAAATTGTTTAAGGAGGGCAAAGAGGTGTGTTCTGTTTAAAACAAAACTCTGTGTACTGTGAATAATTAGGATCGTGGACAGGAGAGATGGCTCAGAGGTTAAGAGCATTGGCTGCTCCTCTAATGGTTACATCCCAACTGGTAACTCCAGCTCCAAGGGCTGCATCTGTGGCCTCCAAGGGCACCTGCACTAGTATGCCAACACCCACAGTCAGACACACATTAAATATTTAGAATTGGATTACTGTAAAATCTTATTTTAAAAAGAAAAAAAGGACAGGAAATTTATAAACCTAATTTGAATTGTGTTTTCTTTAATGTAGTGAGTACCAAGAACAAAACTGTAAGTCTTGTATTGTGGCAAAGAAATTTATATACACAAATTTAGTCCATTTATTAGAATTCAGTGAGCAGATGATGTTAGAATCAGCTAATCGAGTACAATTCTGTTAGGTTTTTTTTGTTTTGTTTTGTTTTGTTTTTAGAAGATAGTATCTTGCTGTGTAGCTCTGACTGACCTGGAATTTGGTATGTAGACCAAGGTGGCTTCAAATTCAGACAGAGTTCTACCTGCCTCTACCTTCCCAGTGCTGGGATTAAAGACTTGCACCACCACAACCCCATTTCCTGTGACCACTAGAAAAACGGTTGTCGCTTGTAGCTCAACTAGAGCAGATGATCAGACCTGACACCACGAGCTCAGCTCGCCTAGCTGCACCTGCAGAATGATAACAGCTGTGTCTCTGATGATTTCCTGGGGAGTCCAACAGGACTGAACCACTGAGGAGGCTGAAGCAGGGAAGAATACAGCCAGTCTGAGGCAAGCCTGGCCAACTCAGGCCCTGTCTAAACCCCTGACATCCCCTCCTATGTCAGCAGAGAAAAGTAAACAACCAGTATTGATTTTGATAGTCCACCGAAAGATTGAGCCCAGCTTTGTGGAAACATTATTTTAAAGACCCCAGGGCCTAGAGCAACTAAAGTTGGAATAATGAAAAGAACAGCAGTAGAGGATTGTTAGCCATTTGCGGGGAGAGGATGCGTGCGTGCGTGCGTGCGTGCGTGCGTGCGTGTGTGTGGTGCGGTGCTCTTCTATTTCGATAAACTATGTGCTAGAGTTTGATAGAAGACTGATAGTGTGTGTCTGAGATTGATGAACGTGCTCAGTGATGTCTAATCACTCCTTTCTTTCTGCAGTTATATCTTCCTTATTTAACTATAAATTACCAACTTTCACCTTTAGTTAGTTAGTTTGTTTTTCGAGACAGGGTTTCTCTGTGTGACCCTTTATAGACCAGAAATAGGTGTGTGCGCACAAGCCTCCAGGTTAATGGGGGGTGTCAAAAGACAACTTTGTGAAGTTAATTCTCTTCTTCCATGCTTTTGTGGTATCCGTGGCTTAAAATGGGTCACCAGACTTGTGTGACAAGTATCTTTACCAACTGTCCTGTGCCCTGAGACAGTCTTGCTATGTAGCTAGCCCTAGCTAAGGCTTGAATTCATGGTCTTCCCGCCTCAGCCTACTGAATGTTGTCGCTACAGGCATAAGACACCCAGCCTAGCTCCAACCTCACTTTAGCTTCTTTTCAATTTTTTTAGGTCTCCCCCCCCCTTTTTTTTTTTACTTTTAAATTTAGTCATAAGTTTACTTTTAAACTCTCAGTCATAAGATATCTCATGTTTGGAACAATTGATTACAATTGTTGAAAGACAGTTGGTCAGACAAAATCTGTATCTTTGGCATGAATAATGACATTCTGATTTTCCTCATCAGGTGCTGGTAGTTAACTCCCAAGGAGAAGTTTCACGGTTGAGCACCAAAAAGGAGGTGGTCATGAAAGGGAATATCAACAATTATTTTAAGCTGGGACAAGAAGGGAAGTATCGTGTCTACCACAATCAGTACTCTACCAATTCCTTTGCCCTGAATAAACACCAACACAGGGAGGACCACGACAAGAGGAGGCACCTTGCGCATAAGTTCTGTCTCTCTCCAGCTGGGGAGTTC
Organism: Alexandromys fortis; assembly: GCF_014885135.2. NCBI lineage: Eukaryota > Metazoa > Chordata > Mammalia > Rodentia > Cricetidae > Alexandromys > Alexandromys fortis. The sequence continues at coordinate 1,087,738 of NW_026068028.1, read as the reverse complement.
AAATGGAATGGATCTGTCCACGGGTCCAAAGTCCTTACCATATCTACGTTGAGACTGACTATCACGCAGCTGGAAAGCAACATCCCTTCGTCCTTTCTTCATCCCAATTGGGCTTCACACAGGTAAAGGAAACTAAAGTTCATATATTGCTGTAAATATGCTAACTACCTAAAAATTGATCCTTGGATAACTTTAAGTATCAGAAGGAGTCAAATGGAGACCAGAGCTAAAGAATATTGTGTGTCAAGGAATTGAGGGGCCTGGATGATGCTTGGACTTGCTCCTGTGTATAAAATCTCCAGTGCTCTGAGCTAAGCCCTCTCAGTGTGCGTGTGTGTGCTCCTGCCACATAGAACCCTTTCTCATCTGAGTCATAGCAGACTGTGACTGTTGTGTTCTTCAGTTAAGAACAATGGAGTGAAGTGCTTTCTTTCTTCTCAAATGCAGGGCTAACTGGATCAAGGCCGTTCAGATGTGTAGCAAACCCAGAGAGTTTGCGTTGGCTCTTGCAATTTTGGAGTGTGCAGTTAAACCTGTTGTGATGCTGCCAATATGGCGGGAGTCTTTAGGACACACAAGGTGAGTGAACTCTGAGCTTTGGGATTGATGAGTATTGGATATTTCTGAAATGCTAGATCATTAATAATTATGGAATAGCCCAAGAGGTCACGGTAAAGACTATCTCTTCCCAGTCTCCATTAATTCCCAGGATGCAAGACCGTGATGAAGATGAAACGAGATCAAATATATTTTTTTATTAAATTTTTATCTTCTATGTCTATATATGTGTGTGGACTTGTGCATGCCATGGGTATGAATAGATGGAGAGCAGTTTATTCTTGACAGGTGACTCTGCCCCTTGAGCCAACTTGCCAGTCCAACATACATATTAAAAGATATTACAAGTGAAAAGCATTTTTGACAAGATGAAAGAGTGTGTGTCTATATCCGGTGTCTGCTTGCTTACATGTATGTTTGTTCATCATGTTTATTTCTGGTGTCTGCAGAGACCAGAAGAAGGTATTAGAACACCCTGAAGCTGGATTTACAGACTCTTGTTAGCTGAGTGGGTTCTGGAAGCCAAACCAGAGTCTTTCCAAGAGCAGCCTTGTATTAACTGCTGCCATCTCTAACCCTAAGAAGTCACATTTACGTATTTATCCTAAAATGTTCCAAAAACTATGCTAAAGGTCAGGCTTTATTTCTCTTTGTAGACTTGAATGTCTGGCCAAAGATCATATAGCTACCAGGTAGACTCAGCGGTGTCCTTGAGCAAGCACTAGAAGTAAGAATGAGAGCATTTGCTGCGCTTCCACAGGATCGGGTTCACTTCCCAACACACACACCTGTAAGCCCACTGCTAGGGGTCAGATATTTGGGAAATAGACACATCATGAAGGCTCTCTGACCAGCCAGTGTAGCTGAAACAGTGGTTCATTGAGAGGCCCTGTCGTTAATAAATATATTAATAAGGTGTTAGATGTCCACCTCTGGCCTCTAGCTGCATGTGCATTCCCAAGCACACCTGTGTCCGCAGAAGCAAACACACTTTAGAAAATAAGAATAAAAAATGTAAAAATTATTCTGAGGACCAAACTATACACACAAGACTTTGATTTTAATCCTAGAATTTTAAGCTAAATAAACGTGTGTGTATAGCTATGTCAGATGTGGTTGTATATTCCCTTAATTCTAGCACTGAGGCTGAGGTAAGAGAATCTCAAGTTGCAGGATCCCATCTAAACAAAAAGGTAAACTATCAAGAATCATTGTTGCAAACGTGTTATACTTTTTTAACACTTTAAAGCACCAAGAGTCAGTCTGTCTGCTCTCCTACTGGGTCACTTGAGTGGTGGAACCCCCTAACTTTTTACAATGGAAATGTATTTTCCAGCCCTTTAAGCATGTTTTATTTTATAATGATGAGGTGGCTCACATCTGTACTGGTAGCACTTGGGGAGGTGTAGGCCACAGGGTCTGAGGTACAGAACAAGACTGTCCCCAAACCAAACAATTTAAGCCAAATATCATGGAGTGCTTGGGAGGCGAAGGCAGGTAGATATTTGAGTTTGAGGACAGCCAGGGCTACACAGAGAAACCCTGCCTTGGAACCCTACCCCCGAAACATACCAAAAAAAAAAAAAAAGCAAAAACATAAAAACGAAACAAGAATAAATTTCTCGGTGATGTCAGGTTTTGTCCTGTCACTATGAAATTTCATTCATGTGTGGTTGGATTTTTGGGGGTAGAATTTGGTAAGATAATTAAGATTTATTTAGAAATAATATTAGTAAAACTGAATTAGAAGGACAAGCTGAGCCGGTTGTGGTGGCGCACGCCGGTTGGATTTGCTGAAGGAGGCAAAGGCAGGAGGATCATGAGTTTGAGGCCAGCCTGGGCTATACATTAAAAAAAAAAAAAGGATAAGCTGACTTGGGCATAATGGTACTCACCCTCAATCTCTATGCTTGTGAGGTGGAGGTAGACAGAGTTCTGTGGATTTGAGGCTATCCTGATCTACACAGCAAGGTCCAAGCCAATTACGGCTACATGGTAAGACCCTGTGGGGCTTGGGGATCATGGCTCCGGGGAGAAGGCCAGAAAGTCTCCATGCTGAAATGTAAGTTGTCATCACTGCTGTGGTCCTGCTGTGTCTAGAAGACACTGTTCGGGTCTGGTCCTCCCCAGCCTCTGGTACTTAGGATCTTTCTTCCCTGCTCTTCTTCCCCTGAGCCTTACGGCAAGTGATGTGACAGAGATGTTGTACTGTGAGTAAGCAATCCACAGACTCTTGCTCTCTCTCTGATGTGGTCAGCTGTGAGTGTCCACTGCACAAAACTACTTGTCTGGTGAGGTTTGAGAGCTCAGCCTTCTGGCCTACACACACAGTTGTGTACACCACACACAAGTGAACACAATACTCGGTTAACATCTTAGGTGCAGTGAGTACTTCTGCTTTAGGCTCCTGCCAAGCCCGAGGACCTGAGTTTATAAGATCCTAGCACGGGGAAGTAACAAGCCAGCCATGTGGTGTATGCTTTCAGTCTCAGCGCTTGGCACATGGAGGCAGGTGGACTGGGAATACAAGAGCAGTCTTAGCCCAGAACTTGATGCCATCGTGGGATATATTAGATCCTATCTCAGGAAACAAACATCAAAACCCCTGAAGAGATAGATGATTTGGGGGTTCAGAGAACTGGTTGCTCTTCCAGAAGTCCTGAGTTCAGTTTCTAGCACTCAGGTGATGATTAACAACTACCTGTAACTCCAGTACCAGGGATCTGGTGTGGTCTTCTGGCCCCTCTGAGTCCCTACAGACATGAGGTGCAAATAACTCATTTTTTTTTAATTCTGTGTATTCTTAGGTTACATAGGATGACATCAATTGAAAGGGAAGAAAAGGAGAAAGTTAAAAAAAAGGAGAAAAAACAGGAGGAGGAGGAGACGATGCAGCAGGCCACGTGGGTAAAATACACGTTTCCAGTGAAGCACCAGGTAACTGGGCCTGCGGCCTGCAGTGCGCGCCTTTGCAGTCACTCTGCTTTCCTTCGTAACTGTTGAATTAATGAGGTGGTATGAGCACATCTTGTAATTTTGTAAGCTTGATTTTTCTCTTAGAATTTGATACCAATTTGTTGAAATTAGTAATAAAAGTAAAAGCATTGTTAAATTTAATAGCAGTGTTAACAATCTGTCATAAATCTTGAGATTCCAACTGAAAATTGATTATTTGGTAAATTTAATTAATTTTGCCGGATTCTTTAATTATTATACTTTTATCTATCTATGTGAGTGTGAGAGTGCATGCACAGACGGAGGTTACAGGATAATTGGCAGGAGTTGGTTCTCCTGTTTGCGCCCTGTGTATCCTTGCCCACTCTGCCATATCTCTGGCTCAGTTTGCCTGATTCTTGGCCTGTGTTTGGCAGATGCTTCTTTAACCATTGGGTTTTCATTTCTACCAGGTTTGGAAACAAAAAGGAGAGGAATACAGAGTGACAGGGTATGGAGGCTGGAGCTGGATTAGTAAAACACATGTTTATAGGTTCCTTCCCAAATTACCAGGCAACACCAATGTGAACTACAGGAAGCCCTTTGAAGGAGGTGAGTAGTGGACTGTTTCAGTAGCCATAGCTAATAGGAGATCTGCACTGTTTCCCTGCTGCTGGTTGTCTTTTGTTTGTAGGACCACTTCTAACCAGAAGTATTTCTTAGAAGTTCATAGTTTACTGGCTTTATTTCAGATAAATGTATCCTTATGAAAATTTTAATAGCATGTGGACAATACTGTTGGGATTTACTAATTTACAAGTTCTAAAGTTTTCTTATTTAAGATTATTTATATTTTATGTTTATGAGTGTTTAACCTTCATGTATCTATGTGCAGCACATGTTCATGCCTGTTGCCCACAGAACCCACAAAGAGAACATTCAGTTCCCTGGACTTGGAGTTAAGAGATGACTTTTGGCCACCATGTGGGTGCTGGGAACTGAACCTAGGTCCTCTGCACAAACCACAAGTGCTGTTGACATCAGAGCCCTCTCAGCCCCGTAAAATAAGGTTTTAATTACAGAAAAACAAGAGAAAGTAATTTTTAAAAATAGTCATGTAATTATTATATTCAAAATAGGGATTTTTTTTTTTTTTGGATCTACCTACCCCAAGACTTTATAATCAGTACTAGTTGACATTTTCAGTACTATGACACACATAAACCTAGAAGGGAAGTGAATAGGGGCGCCATGACAGGCACCAGTATTCTGAGTTATAGAGCTCAAAAAAAGTCTCCCTTCTGTTTATGTCGTGTGTAGTACTTCATTTTGTTTGGTTTTTGTTTGTTTTGTTTTATTGTTTGTTTGTTTGTTTGTTTGTTTGTTTATTTATTTATTTTGAGACAAGGTTTCTCCGGAACTAGCTCTTGTAGACCAGGCTGGCCTCGAACTCCCAGAGATCCGCCTACCTCTGCCTCCCAAGTGCGGAAATTAATGGTATGTGCCACCATTGCCCTGCTGGTTTTGTTTTTTTAATTAGAAATAATGAAATATACTTATTGCATAGTACTTGGTGATTTTTATCTAAACTAGATATATTCAGTTCTTAGATTAGGAGACCGTAGGTTAAGAGGGCTTATAGATAACCAGAGTTTGGTTCCTAGCTTAATAGTCCCGTGCTATTAAGGGATTTTGATTTCCTCTTCTCACCCCTGAGGGCATCTGCACACAGATTTACATAAAGACACACACACACACACACACTCACATACACACACACAAGAATAAAAATAAGCTGGGCTGTGGTGGCACACACCTTTAATCCCAGCAGATCTCTGTGAGTTTGAGGCCAGCCTGGTCTACAGAATAAGTTCCAGGACAGCCAGAGCTGCACACCTGTCTCAAAAAACAAAAACAAAATAAAAATAAAGTTCTAATATTACAACTGTCTGTTGCCATACATGTAATTCCTTTTAGCCAAAAATAATACAGACGATAATAAGGATGAATCAGATAGAAGAAAAAGTCCACGAAGTCCAAAAAAAATTAAGACAGAATGTGATTCTGGGAAAGATGAAGCAAAAGATGCTGAAGCTGCAGCAGCAGCAGACGACAGTGCAATGGAGCTCTCCAAGGTGTCCGAGAAGAAGGACCACGGTAAGCAGGGGTCAGGATGGTGGGGCCAGGGCAAAGAGAATGCCCTGAATCAGGTTCCACGGGCAAGATACTGCACCCTCTCATAAGAGTGTAATTCATGTAGTGGGTGATTGACCGTGCCATCTGTAAATGCTGTAGATGTTCACAGACTTGTTCAGCATATATGACAGTTCCACAGCATTTCATCATGCCAAAGGAAGTCACTTTCTGATCCCAACCCATCAGTCTATTCTTTTTTTTTTTTTTTTTTTTTTTNATGGGAAAAATGTTTATTTTGAAATTATTTTAGTTTAGAAATACAAAACCTCTTGGGGAGGGAAGAAGGAAAGGAAAACACAAAGTATACAGGCAACTTTTTACTTCATAAGCTTCTCACAACCTCGTTTGCTCCTAGTTCCCGCGAAGAGAAAGCATTCAGCCACCCACAATAATGTTATTAATAGGGATATGGATCAGTTTCACAAAGAAGCCAATGAATCCCATGATAGCAAATCCTATGGCTGTGGCCATGGCAATCTTCTGGAATTCTTTTCTGTCGGGTTTGGTGCATCTTTTAACCAGCCAAATTGAGTCCTTTACAAACTGCCGACTTGGCTCAACAAACTGCATTACCTGATCTATGACTGATTGCGGGACGGCGACTTGAGGAGGCCCCATCAGTCTATTCTTGGTTGAGTTGTCTGTTTTAGACATTTTTAAAATGAAGTTAGGCAGTCTATTGGTCTCCTTTAATCTGACACAATGTTTCCAAGGTTCATCCACATTGTAGCATATTCCAAAGAGCACTCCACTGTATTGCTAGCCAGCAGTTCATCTGTGCAGTCATTCATCAGTGAATAATTGGCTGTTTCTGGTTTCCAGGTTATAAACACTGACACTTTAAGTTTTAGGATTTGTTCCTTGTTTGTTTGAGAAAGAAACTCACTGTGTAACTCTGATTGGCCTGGAGCTTACTATGTATAGCAGGCTGGTCTGGAACATACAGAGAATCTACCTACTTCTGCCTCCTGAATGCTTGGGATTAAAGGTGCCACCGTAACCAGCAAATTAATGTTTAGTTGGGTTTTGTTTGTTTGTTTCATTTTGTTTTGTGGGTCCCAGAGATCAAACTCAGGACCTCACGCATGACAGCAAAGCCTTTACCCAGTGAGCCACCTCGCCAGCTTTATATACAAGTATTTCTGTAAATACAGGTTTTCACTTCTTAGTGGTATACCAAGGAGTGGAATTGCTAGATTGTATGGGGGCTCCATATTTAAGCTTTTGCGAAAATTTAGGACCAGAGATACATGAATCAAAACATTGGGAGATGGCACCCTGGGAAATGTGCTTAGAGCTTAAGCATGAGGACTAGGAGCTCGTATTCCAGAGTCCGTGTACCTGCCACTGGGGCACTGGTGGCCTGCCGGAAATGCCAGCACTGCCATCCAAATTCTTGCTGACTAGACCAGCTGTATTGGTGAGCTCTGGGTTCAAAGAATAAAATGGAGACATATTGAAAAAGAATCCAGAGGTCAGCCTTGGGCCTCCTATACATAAACGTAAATGCATGCACACGCACGCATGCGCACACACCCCCACTGTATATATGTATACATAGAGAGGAACCTAAGCAAACATACATGAATGAACAGAAAACATAGGCTAAGCATAGTGGTTCGCACCTATAATCCTAGTGCTTGGGAGACTGGGGCAGAAGATTGACTTGAGTCTGAGGCTATTCTGGGTTACAGAGTGAGACACGAAACAGTTTCTGGCTTGACTGCTTATGACTCCTTGATCACATGTTGTTTCTCTACACATCCAAAGAAATCTGACTTTTTTGCTCAAATCAAACACTAATTTTGAACTCTTATATATAAAGTAATAGAACTGGAGGAGATTTTTAACTAATGAAAAGAAACAAAAACAAGTCATCTATAATTCTAGCACTTCGGAAGCTGGGGATAAAGAGTCATTGCAAACCCAGCCTAGTAGACACAGTGAGTTCCAGGACCCCCCTCCGTGAAAATAACTAATTAGTTAATTGATGAGAATTAAATAATTCATTAATGTGAAAAGAAAAACAGAAGAAACAAATAGAAGTTTTAAACCCATAGATGCCTGATAGAACATGTGCCAAAAGTGGTTTAGATTAGTTTGCTGTATGGCCTAAGATATCCTCAAAACTCATGCTACTCCTGCCTCTGCCTCCCCCAGTGCTGGGTGACGAACCTCCATCCAGCTTAGCACAGGTGATGACCATGCTGTAGGTATAATGCACACACTCAGTAGCCTGTCATAGGCGAAGTCATTTTCCCAGTATAAAATCCCATCAACTTACATACCGAAAATCAGAATCATCCAGTATTTGAAATGTTAGGTATTTTTTTAGCCCCATTTAAAGTTTAGCAGTATTCATGACCTACCTCTACATATGAAAATAACAATAGTAGATACTTCTGAAAATGAGAATTTCTCATGAGGAAAATAACTTCATAGTGAAAATTACGTTTTTATCTGTCTTTTAATTCGCAGATGTAAAAGAAGTTTTGGAGTCTGATAACGACAAATCTTTCAAGGAAGAACCAATGGAGATAGATGATATTGTGAAAACAGAGTCCCATGTAAACTGTCAGGAGAATACTCAAGTGGATGTGGTCAATGTCAGTGAGGGGTTCCATCTAAGGACTAGTTACAAAAAGAAAACAAAATCCTCGAAACTGGATGGGCTCCTGGAAAGGCGTATTCGACAGTTCACACTGGAAGAGAAGCAGCGCCTTGAAAAGTTGAAGCTGGAGAGTGGGGTGAAGGGAGTAGGCAAGCCCCCCATAAGTGCTCTGCAAAGCCCCTCTGAATCCGCAGTAACTGCGAAGGCCAGCGAAGGCTGTCAGAGTGACTTGCTTAGACAGGAACAGAGCCCCAGTCCAAGCCAGGCTAGCCCTGGGGACTCAGGGCAGGGGTGCTCACCAAGTGATTCCACAGTTCTTGGCCTCAGTGATACTAGTCTGAGTACAAACCAACTCTATCAGAAAGATCAAGTGTCAGATGGTGTCTCTGATCAGAGTTCAGGGCCAAACTGTCACAGACAGAGCTCTGTTGAAAGTGACCTTGATGTCAGGGTCTCAGAGCCCACCAGTAAGGGACTGGAACTAAGTCAGACTAAAACAAAAGAAAGTGACTTTTTCATTGATGACTCTAAACCAGCCAGTGCAGATGACGTTGGTACCTTGATCTCTAAGATCAAAAAGTCACTGCCACAGGAAGATAGCATTATTGTGCCTTCTTCCAAGAGTACTTTACCTGTATCAGTACCTAAAAGTACCAGTGACAGAGATGCCCGGTCCTTCTCAAAAGGAGTGGACTTTGATGGGAAACCAGGTTGTGACTCTGAATATAATAGCACTTTGGAAAATAGTTCTGATACTATGTCTATTCAGGATAGCAGTGAAGAAGACATGATTGTTCAGAATAGCAATGAATGTATCTCTGAGCAGTTCACAACAAAAGACCAAGGCATGGAGAGTGTGGAGCCGTCAAAATATGAGTTAGTTCCTAAATCTGCTGAAAATTGTGAAGATAAACTACAGGGTAAGGTAACTGAAGCAAATGGTAAAAAAATAGGGCAGCACCAGAAGCTGGACGAGAGATCAGTTAACAAATGTGTTGGCCAAGTAAGCCTAAAACATATCACCGACAAAAAGAATAATGAAAATCGAGATTCTGAAAAGAAAGGACAGAAGGCAAATAAATTCCAGATAAATGGCAAAGATAGTAAAGTTAAGGGGTTCCTGAAAGGGCAGTGTGCGAAGGACGGCTCTGAAGGGAAAGCTGTGAATGTTACTGTTGAACCAAAGGTCAATAATGTCAATAAAGTGATCCCTGGAAATATCAAGTCACTGGCTGTTAAAGAATCTGCTGTGAAGCCCTTTGTTAATGGTGACATCAGCATGGAAGATTTCAATGAACAAAACAGTTCAGAAACCAACTCACATTTACTGAGTCCTTCAGATGCCAAAGGTAATCACCAAGACAGCCTACACACCCTACCGACCACCAAAGAGTCAGACAGTACCCAGGTAACCATACCGCCAGCCCCTTGCCCAGAAAGTAACTCATGTAATCAGGAGGAAGATATGGAAACGGAGAGTTCAGAGGTTAAGAAGGTTACCCCATCTCCTGTTGCTTCTAACCTCAGTAATGACTTCATGGATGAAAATGGTCTACCCTCCAGCAAGGACAGGAACATCAATGGAGAATCCAAAAGGAAAACAGTCATCACAGAGGTCACCACGATGACATCCACCGTTGCCACAGAATCGAAAACTGTTATTAAGGTAGCAAAGGGGGACAAGCAAACTGTGGTTTCTTCCACAGAAAATTGTGCCAGATCCACTGTCACAACTACCACTACCACTGTGACAAAGCTCTCCACACCCTGCCCAGACAGTGATATTGACACCTTCTCTGTAAAGGAGCAGAGCAGAACCGTGGTCACCACGACAGTGACGGACTCCCAGACCACTGCAGGAAACACGCAGGTAACATCCATGACAGTGAGCAAAGAATACTCCACAAGAGACAAGGTGAGACTGATGAAGTTCTCCAGACCCAAGAAGACCCGCTCCGGAACAGCCCTGCCGTCCTACAGGAAGTTTGTTACCAAGAGCAGCAAAAAGAGCATTTTCGTGTTGCCTAATGATGACTTGAAAAAGCTGGCCAGGAGAGGAGGGATCCGGGAAGTCCCTTACTTTAATTATAATGCAAAACCTGCCTTGGACATATGGCCATATCCTTCTCCTAGACCAACCTTTGGCATCACGTGGAGGTATGTACTTTATATGTTATTTGGGGGAGGGGGTTTTTAAAATCTCATTTTTAAGTAAAAATGAGCTCCTAGAAGAGAGGGAAGCATATGTGTAATGGCCAGGGTTAGTGATGGAAATGAGATACAGAAAGCTTCTAACTGCCCAGCAGGTGGTACTAACCTTTACCCAGCAGCTGCGGATTTACCGAAAATGTAAGGGATTCTTTTAATATGCATGTCCATTTTTACTTCCACCAGACGAGAACACACCAAGCTTGTTTTTATGGTCTGACTTTCAAGTCACTGCATGTTGTTTCCTCTGTACCACAGCAACCCCAGAACTGGATGTTCATTTCCTGGGTCTCATAAAAACATGCCTGTAATTTCATAAAGCCCATCATATCAGACCTTCCTAGTGAAATTTATTTGCATGATAACCATGTTTTGGAATTCTCTGTTATTTATATAAGAAAAGATAGGCTGTAATTTCCTAGGAAATGTCTTAAAATACAGAAATAGTCTTATTCAGAATGCTCTGGGTCCTTGTGATTGGGAACAAGCCTCAGTTTATAGTATTGACAGTTGTTAATCCATATTCATTTTTCACTGGGAAGGGGGCTTAGAAGTTCTCCTATGGACATGAGTAGTTTGCCTTTGACCACAGAGGCCAGGTTAAGCACAGTACCTGCTTTTCCTGACCCCAGCCAGCACTTCATGTGCTGTTTGTGTTCCACATGCTTGTCCAGGCTCTGTCCCTTTCCATGTCTCTGTCTCTGTCTTTTCCCCCTTTTTGAGAAGGATGAGGGGTGAACATAAGCATTAAGAATGGCAAGCTTGGAAAGCAGCGTGATCTAGGCTACAGTTAGTGTTAGTGGTCATTCCAGCTGGTTACTGAGCAGGGCATCATCTCTCTTAAGACTTCATTTCAGCGTGTCTTAAGTATTTCCAGATTCAGTTACCATCATTCTTCTTTATATTGGAATCAGCTAGCTAGTGTCAGAAAAGAACACAAAACCGGTGTAAATGCAAATTCTCCCTAAAGGAATTCATTGACTCTGGTGACCACTCCTTGTTTGTATGAGCACGTTTTTATGCCTCATCGTTGATTTGAAGTAAGATGTCATCACTCCATGGCACATGCGCTAGAGACAGCTGAAAAGTGCACTTTCTCTGCAGGGCCTGCAATGAAGGATTTGCAGAATCCTGCAGGGAATCAAGGAACTCTCCATTGCAGTTCATGGAGTTGTAGGATTGCTCTGTACTTTGCTGCTTTCTTCATTGAGAGCGGTCCCAAAGTGCACCCTTGACTGTCCTGCAGGTAACTTCTTTCCCACTGGAAAAGTTACTACACACCAGTAGTTGGACTCAGATGCCCCGCAGGTGGGAGCTGTTCTTTCTGCTCCAGTGTTCTGAAGTACAACATAGTTTCACTGGGAAGCACTGTCCTCTGAGCCTGGAAAGAGCCAGGCCCCAATCCTAACCCTTGGGTGGGTGCCTGCAGTGCAGGCGCCTTGACTTAGAGGATTTTGTTATGTGCTGGCATGTATCATATCTGTTGGTCACTCTCGTTTTTTAATGGAAAGAAATACCTTACTGTACAGTCTTAATCTGTTGAAGTTGAAATTAATAACTATCACTTCTGACTAATGGAAGCATGGGTAAAAATATGTGTTATTTTGATTGAGAAAACTTTTTAAAAAAATACTATAAAAACTATGTAAAGTGCATTTTTATACTAACCTTGAGTCTCGTGTGTTTACTGCTTAGTAGAAGAATTCTAAGAGCTGATGGGATTCTCACTCTATTTATTTGTTTATTCACATTTGTTTGTTGGGGGTGGTTCTTATGGGTCTAGCTATGCAGCCCAGGCTGGTCTCAAACTCCTGTCCTCCCACCTCAGCTTCATAGGTAGTTAAGACTACATGTAGGCCCAGCTGTATGTGTGATACATATTTTTAAATGTAATGTTAAAGCCGAGCACTTTAGGAAAATTGACACTTGTCTCATGGGTGCAGTAAAACCTTTTTGACCTCTGTACATACATTTCCTTATACCTGTTTTCCCTGGCAAGACTCTGTGTCACTGTCATTTCAAACTGGCAGTTGTTCCCCATAATGCTCTTAGAGGGGTCCTGCTCTCTACCTGGGCTATTCTGAGTGAATGATGGACTGCTCTCTCCTGCAGGGAAGGGAGGGGAAGCCTGCGTGTCTAGTTTGCGTGCTTTCCTTTAAGCCTTCTCTCTGGCACAGCTCATTCTGACTTCTGCTTTCTTCTCCATGCAAGCTCCATCGATTTGCACCCACCCCTCTTAGCCATAACTGCGCAGGATGTAGTGTCCGAGAAGTGTGTGCTTTTTACACTTTGTTTCTTCTCGTGTGTGCCCCCGTGACCTAAGGACTTGCTTCTCTTACAGCTCTTCCAGGTAGATTCTAATAGACTTCTCTGTATCCCAGCTTTGTTCAGTCCTGGCCCTTTGGCAGCACTCCATTGTTTGAATGCGTGAGTGAGTGAGTGAGACAGCAAGCTGACAATCCATGGGGCGTTGGTAGAGTACAAGACCTTGGGTTCTGTCATCAGAACAGTGGAGGTGCTTGAGGCAAGACAGGCAGAGTGAGGATTTGAAGTTATTATATGACCCTAGAGAACAAGCAAAGGAGAAAGAGAATAAGAAATGCTTGTTTTCCCGACACACCAAACTGGCACAAGACTTTCTTCCATGGGACGTGCCTGAAGTGACAGACACCTTGTTCCTCCCAGAATATCTGTGCACTAGTCAGCATCTTAAAGGCTCTGTTGTGGGTCGAGGATTCCTGGGATGTTAACCTGAAGAGAATATGTCACAGGTGGAGACAGAAATTGGCAGAGGTGCAGTAACAATTGCCTAGAGTTTTACCTTCTGACATTGTTAATTTCTCCCACGATAGTAACAGAAAAAGCATTGCTTTTCCAGTGCAAAATTGTCCTCTTAAGATGAACCATTTGCCTGTTCATGAAGGAAATGATTTCCACTGTATAGATTTCCTCTGTACTGCATTCAACCAGTATATTCACTTCGCGTAGTATGGAAATGTCCAAAGGGGAATCTAATTATGCCAGTTGTAATAGGGAATTGACAGTCACTGACTGCTTTTATATGAATTACAGTTAATTTCATTTTAGGATTAAAATCTTCATTGAAATTGAGTAAATTCATTTTCACATGTGTCTTTAGTGTTATTTTTAAAAAGAAAGGCATATTTAGAAAATTTATACTCATGCTCGTGGGAAAACATGAGCCTGGATTCCTTCTCTTCGTCAGAGTAGCTGATGCAGGACTGTGTGTTTCTGGAAATGGCTTTCTTCATAGAATTCCAAACTCACCGCATTGTTAGTATTTATAGTGTGTGTAATGCTCATTTTCAAGCGCCATCGTGGACTACAAAATTCCCTTCAGTTCAAAAAGGTCTTCTTGCACTAATAGTGTTTTAGTTTTGTTTTACTCTTTGATAAAATATAAGCATTTTCAGATTTTTTTTGTTTTAGCAAAAACTATTTTATCTTGGTTTTATCTTCAAAATTCCTCTATCATATTTAGTAACATGGTTATTGATTATAGTTTTTCATACATATATTTTAGTTGATTCATATAAAAATCTTTAAATTATTGTCTTATTGATCTTAAGATAAAACCTTACCTATTTATATGGCATTGGAAATGAATCTAGATGATTTAAATGTTATCCTAGGAACTCCAAGCTGTTCCTTTAAAGAACATGTAATGCCACAGTCTTCCAGAGCCATGTTGTAGACACTGAGGTTACAGTGAGCACCACAAACATGTCCTTCAGTTTCCTTGAGAGGAAGAGAGTGTGTGAGTGTGTGTTTGTATGTTTATATGTAGTTGATCTGGGTTGTTCTTTCAGGTATAGACTTCAGACGGTAAAATCCCTAGCGGGAGTGAGCCTGATGTTACGGTTACTATGGGCCAGTTTGAGATGGGATGACATGGCAGCCAAAGCTCCTCCAGGAGGAGGGACTACACGGACAGGTAAGGGACTTGGACTTTAAGTTTAAAAGATACAGGCTAAGGATATAGTTTAGCTGCTAGAGTACATATCTTGTGCACTAACGTGTGGACCCATGTTAGGTCCCTAGCACTGCATAACCTGGCTGTGGTGGTATGCTTGTAGCCTTACCACTGAGGAGCTAAAAGAGAGAGGATCAAAAGTTCTAGGTAATCCTCACCTATGACTACATGGGGCCGTGTAGCAGAAGAGGTAGCCAGACTTGGCAGCACAGGCTCCTAATGTCAGCTACTTAGGAGGCTGAGGCAAGAGGGCCTAATTAATGACTTGCTTGGATTACTTAGCTCAAGGCCAGCTAGAGCAACTGTCTCAAACAAAGCAAACCAAGAAACTAAAAATGGCTCTGTGGCTAGAACACTCACCTAGCATGTACAAGGCTCTGAGCTTGACCCCTAGCAGTGCACAAAAATCAAATCAATGGGGCTGGAGAGATGGCTCAGTGGTTAAGAGCATTGCCTGCTCTTCCAAAGGTCCTGAGTTCAATTCCCGGCAACCACATGGTGGCTCACAACCATCTGTAATGAGGTCTGGTGCCCTCTTCTGGCCTGTAAACATATACACAGACAAAATATTGTATACATAATAAATAAATAAATATTTATTTAAAAAAATCAAATCATGTGCCATTTACTAAATTTATTAAATGTTTGTCTTATTTTGTAGAATTTAACCTTGCTCAAGTTTTCTGAGTGCCATAAAGTCAAGGTTAAGGAGCAAGGTTCACATTCTAGGTGAATCAGCACACATAGACCCGTGTAAATATTCAAATGATAGTTATTCTTCCAGAGCGTGAGTCAGTTGACCCGAGATTCCTGGATCCTCAAACACAGCTCTGACTGGGTGCTGCCTCTGGGAGTTAACTTGGACCTTATGTCATTTTTTTCCTTCCTGTCACTCATGCTGAGGTGGAAGGATTGCCACATGTTTGATGCCAGCCTGGGCTTATGTATCAAGTTTTATACCAACTTGGGCTATAGAGGGAACCCTTGCAGTGTATCAGAAGGAAAGGGATGATCTGCCTGAGCAGCACAGAACCTGCTGCAGAAACAACCAGCAGCACCACAGCCTCTTTGGGAAGAAGCTCGCTCTTGTCATACAGTGTTGCTGTGCTATTCCTGACCCAGGTGTTCTGAAAGGACGTGTCAGATCCACAGCTTTAAAGAAGTACCGAGTGCTACATGTTCTCAGTTTCTTCATATTTCAGATGATTGTTAACAGTGTGTAAATCATGTTCCCATAGAAACATCTGAAACGGAAATCACAACCACAGAGATAATTAAGAGGCGTGATGTGGGTCCTTACGGCATTCGTTCTGAGTATTGTATCAGGAAGATCATTTGCCCGATTGGAGTTCCAGAAGCACCAAAAGGTAAGAAATAGATCATCACTGGCCTGTTGGCTGTGTTTTCTGTTAATTGAGATTTGCTAGTAATTGTCTCTTTAATTGCTTACCTTACACCACAAATTTATGCCTGTGTTAAGAGACATAATACTACCTGTGCCGAAGGCAGATCTCTGTGAGCTTGAGGCCAGCCTGGTCTACAAGAGCGAGTTCCAGGACAGACTCCAAAGCTACAGATGAAACCCTATCTCTGGGGGGGAGGGGGAATCTAAATAAATAGATAAATTAGACTCCAAAGCTACACATGAAACCCTGTCCCGAAAAAAATCTAAATTAATAAATAAATAAGACTACCTGCCAAGACAGGAGATCGTTGTGAGTCCCAGGCCATCAGAGTGGGACCCCATTTCAAAAAACAGACTGCAGGCTGGAGAGATGGCTCAGCAGTTAAGAGTGCTTACCTCTCTTGCCAGGGATGCAGCCCCTACATGTTGGCTCACAGCTTCAGTTTAGGGGGCTTTAAGGCTCTCATCTGAATTCCATGAACTTCTGCAAATAAATTCATGCAGGCTCACACACATGCATATAAGTAAAACTAAATCATTTTTTTTTTTTAAATATCCTTAGTGTTAAAACTAATGCACCAGCACGCGGGAGGCAGAGGCAGGCAGATCTCTATCATTTTGAGGCTAACCTGGTCTATAAAGCAGGTTCCAGGACAGCCAGGGCTGTTTTTAATTTATTTATTCTTATTTTATGTACATTGGTGTTTTGCCTGCATGTATGTCTATGTAAGGGTATCGGATCCCCTGGAACTGGAGTTAACAGACACTTGTGAGCTGCCATGTGGGTGCTGGGGATTGAACCCAGGTCCTCTGGAAGAGCAGCCAGTGCTCTTAACAACTGAGCCATCTCTCCAGTCCCCAGCCAGGAATGTTAAACAGAGAAACCCTGTCTCGAAAACTGAAAAAGTAAAACGAACAAAACAAAAAAAAAACTAATGCAAACTACTCAAGATAGTCATTAGAGATATGCACATATGCATAAATAAGAAAATATTAAGTATGGGAAGAGAAAATGTCTTCTTCACAAACACTTTTTGAAAATTAGTCTCCCTAAATGTATACCATGTATACCTTTACTGATACTAACTCACAATTCATTTTTGGAAGAATACTGATAAGGTCATTTCTGTCCTGGGAAAGAGTAGGATACTATCACAGTGACCAACCACTGCTCTCCAGGCACACAGTCGGTAGGCAGAGCACAGATCTACTCCTGGCAGACAACTGTTAATTCCAGCATCTCCTGAGCCAGAGTCCAGAGAAACTGGAGAGAAGGTGTGGAGTTGGCGACTACTAAACACACAGTAGATTTATCTAAGGGGGCAAAACTTGATTAGCAAGGTGTTAAGCGAGCCGAGATTTCGGGCAATTTCTGCACTGGTAGGAGCTGTTGGCAGCTTCAGTGTAGCAGATTCCTGTCCTCTCCGCTCTACGAAGCCTCAACCAATCGGGCTATCTATATAGCTAGCCATCTGATTTTCTTTTTTCTGTGCACACAATAGGGTCATTTAATTTCCTTCCACAACTTTGTTTTTTCAAGGTGCACACCAAAACCTGTGATTAATTCTGATCAAGGAACTCGGACCTAACCTTGGGTGTTGGGACATAACTGTTTTCCTTGTCATTTTCCATCCTTGGCAAATCTCACTCACATCTCTAAGTAGCATTGCTCTGTAAAAATCATCTTCATTATGATCTACAAGTAAATTCCCCAGTGAGGAGGGGGATTTTCCCACTCTATACTAGATACGGTGGGATTCTTTCACTTAGTAATCACACCTTGCCAAGTACAGTAGGAACACATAGCAGCAAGCAGGTGAAGGCACAGCGGAAGTAAGGAGACAGTTCCCCTGGGTCTTTGCCCCTCTGGGGTGTTACAGGTGAGATGGACTCCCTAAGCCCCACTGCTGAATGCGGAAGCTCCATTGCTGACTGCAGCTCCTCCAATATGGTTACCACCACTGTCTCACATTGCTCCCTGTAGTCCAGGTTCTACTGCCCTCTGCTCCCTGGTATCTAACTGTTGCTCTGGGCCCTGGACAAGGCCCCTCCCTCTTTATTGTACAGTGTTTTAAATCTTACTGAGAGATTTTTATATGTTCTTCATCCTATTGGATCCCTTTTTATATTGGGCAAATGTAACCTATCTCCTCAGTGCGGGGGTGGGGGTGGGAGTATTGCAGCTCAGCTGTGGAGGACTCCAGCTTTGCTTTAGTCTTTCAAACCAGCAAAGGTGACCCACAGTCTGAGTGCAGTGGCACAGACTCAACACTCAGGGGTCGGAGGCAGAAAGATAGTACGGCTTGTGTTCCATAGTGAGTTCTGTGCCATGTAGCAGCTTACATGGAAGAAGAGGGAACAAACACGCACAGCACAGCAGGGAAGTCCCTTCCTTTGTGGTTATTGGCCTTGCTTCCTGGTGAGCCAATCAAAGATATACTCAGCTGCTGTGTACCTGTGGGGTGCCATACTCTTCTCCAGGACTCCCCTTGCTCTCTTTCATTGACAAAGAAATTTTATCAAGCTGACCCCTTGTTTCAGAGTCTCACCAGGCCAAGGAGTAGCAGTCTCGAGTGAGCCCTGGAGTGGGTATTGTCAAGAATTTGTCCTTCTCTCCCCTTCCCCAGTGTCACAGCTCTCAGCTTTCCTCCTAGAAATGCTAAGTCCTTGAAAGAGATTGTATTGGTTTTGGAGTCTCAACAATGAATTGCTCTTAGTCACATCTGGAGAAGGGATGAGGAATAGAGTCCTAGGCGGAGGAAAGGGGTATAAAGGCCCACAAGCCCTTTATCAGGGTTGGCAAGCCATTTCCCATGAGCCTTGATTACAAATAATTGGAACACAGCAGCATGGAACTTTGACATTGTTTGTTTTTCCACTGATTCTTTTTCAACATATTGTGCATTGGTGTTTGCCTGCATGTGTGTCTAGATGAAGGTTTCGGATCCCCTGGAACTGGAGTTACAGCTGGTTGTGAACTGTTGCCGTGTCGGTCCTAGGATTCAACCTGGGTCCTCTGTGTGAGAGCAGCCAGTGCTCCTAACCCCTGAGCCATCTCTTCAGCCTCCAGACATTGTTTGTTTGTTTGAATTATTTATGTATATGGGTGTCTTGCCTGCAGGTGTGCCTGTATACCATGTGTGTGCCTCGTGTCTTGGAGATGTGAAAAGAGCATTGGATCCCCTTAGACTGAGGTTAAGCACAATTGTGAGCTGCCTTGTAGATATTGGGGACTGAACTCAGGTCCTTTGGAATAGCAAGTAGTGGTTTTAACCACTAAGCCATCTCTCCTGCCACAGGCACTTTGGTCCAGAATTGCAATGTAGACCATTGGTCTCAAGGGTTTGCAGGAAAAGTTTGGCTGGTGGTGGCATCCTGGTCTAGGTAGCAGACCCTGTCTCAAACTACAAAATGTAGTTTGCCACTGCCATGCTCCTTGAGATGAGATGTCAGAACTCCATTCAAATAGTCTTGCTGAAAACATTCTGGTTTCTTTCTCCAAGAAACACCCACACCTCAGCGGAAAGGCCTTCGGTCAAGTGCACTGCGGCCAAAGAGACCTGAAATGCCCAAGCAGACGGGTCCTGTTATCATTGAAACCTGGGTGGCAGAAGAGGAGTTGGAACTCTGGGAGATCAGGGCTTTTGCTGAGAGGTAATCGGCTAACGCCTGGTCATACTGGTGCTCTGTCACTTCAGAGCTAGAGAATTTTCATGTCAGCTGTCACTGTAGTCCATTCGGATTAGCTTTTCTCTACCTTTTGATGTTGTGTACTATCTCTAAGTAGTTTATTTAAGTCTTGTTTCTAAATTTTAGTGTGTTAGTATTATTCTTTTTAAATATCTTAAATGTTCATTTAAAACAGAAATAGTCCATGCTTTTGTATGATGCCAAAGTCAACCAGATTTCATTTATTAAACGGTTTCTGATGAGTCGCTCCTTTTCCCCCCTACAGAGTGGAGAAAGAAAAGGCCCAAGCGGTGGAGCAGCAGGCTAAGGTCAGTGGACAGCAGGCAGGGATCACTGCCCAAAGGGGCCTCCCCGGCCAGCAGGGCCCCGAAGTACAGCAGATTGACCTTTTCAGCCAAACTCAGGCAAATCGTGTGCCTGGCTGCAGTGTGTTAAATTCTCCTTCTGGTTATTTTTATAATTCTTTAAGTAGTTTATAAAAAGATTTTTTTTCTGCTGAACTCTAGTGCAGCCTGTGAAGACGTCAACTTTACTAAGGCCCCGAGTTTGTGGTAATCTGTCCCACAGAGTGATCAGGATTCTTACCTGAGAATCAAGGGAAGGGCACCTAGAGGACAGAGGTGAAACAGTGTGTTTACTCGAAGTTATGCCAACATAGCTACACATTTATATTAGCTTTATGTGTGCGAGTGTTTTGCCTGCATGTATGTCTGTGCACCACATGCATGTTGGAGTCTTGATATTCAGCACCGGGTCCCCTGGAGCTGGAGTTACTAGATGACTGTGAGCCACTATGCAGGTGTTGGGAGTGAGCCTTGATCCTGTAACAGCAGCCATCTCTCCAGCCCCAGCTGCACATATCTTAAAAACTTACTTTTTAGATTTCAAGCCATTCTTTTTTCATATTTTATAAAGCACATATTTCAATATTTTGTTTCTTTCAAATTACTGTCTCTTTCTCTAAACTTAAAATTTGAGAAAATAGTATTTTTGGGTCATGTGCTCAGTTCTGCCGTGAAAATTTTAAAAAAATCACAAGCATCTCTGTTACTATAGCAACTGGCTAGTTCTGCTCTTTGTTTTGTTTTGGTTTTTTTGAGACAGGGTTTCTCTTTGTAGTCCTGGAACTTGCTCTATAAACTAGGCTGACCTCGAACTCAGGGATCCGCCTGCCTCTGCCTCCCTAGTACTAGTATTAAAGGTGTCTATCACCACCGCCACCAAGCTGCTCTTGCCTTTATAGGTATCTTTTGTCATCTCTGCCATACAACCTTAAGTGGTACTTCTTCGTTTGTTTTAGAGTAGCACTTTAGGTTTTTAATACATTTTCTCCCAGGGAAATCCTCTTAATTATGTGTCTGTTTCTTTGCTCTGTTTTTCTTTTAACTAATTTGATCAAATGACATCTCTAAGTATGCAAAACTAAAGTGCTTCTGTTTTGAAAAATGGGCATTGGTATAAACACTTCAACTTCTTTTCAAGCATATGATCTTTTTGCAAAAGCAATTCAAACAGAATGGGTATGATCATAGAGCAGAGGCGAAGCCTGGGATTTGGGCTCAATAGACTTTGAGACTCTCAATGTGTGACTCAAGATGGCCTCAAACTCACAGTAGTCCTCCTGCCTCTGTCTCCCATGCACTGCAATTACAGGCATGAACCACAGTGTCCACTTCTTGTTTGTGGTTTTGAGACAGTGTTGCTCTGTATGTCGAGCATCCTCAAATTCAAGACAAGCCTTACCATTGCATGGATCTTAATGGGCTTAATCACAGCCCATTTGTGCGTCCTAGGGCCAGTTGCCCAACCGATCTGAGCCTCAGTTCCCTCATGTTGAGTGTTGCAGTGCCCGCTTTGTGATTTGGTGAGAAGTATTGCTAAATGAGGTGCCCACATGCAATCAGTCCTACCTAACGTTTCCCTCTTGGAAGACTCTGCTGTTGCTCATTAGAGCCCACCATTGGTTAACTATGGATAAATTCCACCAGTCTTTCATTAAAAACATACAAATTGTCCTTTCCACCTATTTTGCTTGGATTTTTTGTTTTGTTTGAGACAGGGTCTCTCTGTGTACTCCTGGCTGACCTGGAACTTTGTGTATAGAGGCAGCTGACATTGAACTCACAGAGAATGGCCTCTTTCTGCCTCAGAGCGTTGGGATTAAATGCATGCATCACCACACCCAGCCTGATTTTTTAGAGTGGACCCTGCTCTGTAACCTAGGCTGGTCTTGAATTTGAAAATTCTCCCGAGAGTTGGAATTACAAATATGCTTCCCACACCCAGTACTGTGTTTTTTATCTTATTTTATTTTCATTTTTAGCAGTACTGAATAATGAACCCAGAGCCTCATGCATGCTAGACAAGCATTCTAACAACTGATCTCTATCACCAGGAATGCTGGTGTCTGATGATGAGATTCTTCCCTTCTCTAGCATTTAACGTTCCTTTTAATTATTTGGTACATGAATTAGTCCCAGTACATAGGAAGTTGAAGCTGGAGGATTGCTTCAAGTTCAAGATCACAGTGAGCTATATAGTTCTTTGCAGGCCAATTTGGGCTACAGAGTGGACTCTGTCTATGAATAAACAATAACAAAGTCTCAAAACTATTTATAATTCCCATTTATCTTGATCACAGCTTGCTGACCTGAATAGTAAGGATAAAAATTACTGCTCTTTTTGATTGGTTAAGTTATGCTTCTGCCATGAAACAGGCCCACCCCCTTTCTTCTTCTCTGACTCTGATATGGTGTTAATGTCTCCAGTAAGATTTTTCCCACATTTCTTCTCACTCTGAAAGCTAGATATTATTAAGAATATTTTGAACCTTTAAATTTTATTTATGGACAATTTATAGTCATGTAGAGACTTGGGGATTGAGCCAAGGAAAAATTAGGCAGGCATGCTTTCTTTTTGATAGTTTAAGATCAAGAAATCCTGCAAAATGGGGTTTGTCGTATAAAACTGAGTTCACATTTCCTCTCCTTGACTCAGAAACGTTTGGAGCAGCAGAAGCCTGCAGTCATTGCTGCGTCTACCACATCCCCAACAAACAGCACAAGCAGCACCGTCTCTCCAGCTCAGAAGGTGATGGTGGCTCCCTTAAGTGGCTCAGTCACCCCTGGAACAAAGATGGTGCTAGCCACCAAAGTTGGGTCTCCTGCCACAGTAACATTCCAGCAAAACAAGAACTTCCACCAAACCTTTGCCACATGGGTGAAGCAAGGCCAGTCCAATTCAGGTAGGGCTGGGATGAATGAAGCATCGCTGTCATCGTGGGGGAGAGGAGGGCATCTCTAACCTTCATTTCTTGAGAGCATTGCTCCACTGCTTGCGCAGGCAGGCTGTGCAGCTGTTGTCGTAGTTGCTCTTTGTGGAGTTCCTCTCTGCGGTCCTCGCCTTCACTGTCCACATAGTGCACTTGGAGCAGAGAGGAGTGATTTTATTAAATACAGATGAGCCGCATTTCATGCATCGGTGCCCTTCCTAGAAGTCACTGCACTGCTGGTTCTTTAAAATCTAAAGCTTATTAAATGTCTTATACCCCATTAGCCACCAGCACAGCTGCCACCTCTGCTACAACCATTGCCAGCACAGGTCAGACGTTCCAAATTACAGGCAATCCCGTCACTATGGCAGGAAAAGTAATTACCAAACTGCCACTTCCTGCAAACAGCAAGATTGTCGCTGTAAATGTGCCAGCAACACAAGGAGGTAAGGGAACCTCGCAGAGTTTGAGTTCACCTTCGCCAGATCATGCTGTCGCCATCACTCCATCTCCTCCTCACTGGTTTCAGTCGTCAGGTCTCACATTCTGTGTAGCCCACTCTGCAACCCACCACACGTAGTTTCCTCAGATGCCAAGCAGAACCTCATACCTTTCCTCGAAGGGTAGCGCCTCATGTCTTCTTCATTTCTCTTTAAGGCGTGGTCCAGGTACAGCAGAAAGTCCTGGGTATCATTCCATCGACAACGGGTCCTAGTCAGCAGACCTTTACTTCATTCCAGCCCAGGACTGCCACAGTAACAATTAGGCCCAATACCTCAGCCTCTGCAGGAACCACTACCACATCCCAAGTAAGTGTCCCTCAAGGGTTTCTCTGTGGAGGAGTGTCGAACACATCAGGGTAACATTACTGTGGTCTCTTTCAGCATCAGTACAATTTGTCTTTCTTTACTATGATTTCATCTGTGATGAAGTGCCAGTTTGGAAAAATACGTATTTGTGGTTTTTTTGTTTTGTTTTCTCCCTCAAGGCAGGGTTTCTCTCTGTTGCCTTGGCTGTCCTGGAACTTGTTCTGTAGACCAGACTGACTTCAAACTCAGAGACCTACCTGCCTCTGTCTCCTGGATGTTGGGTTTAAAGGTGTGCCACTACCGCTTGGCAATTTTTTATATTGGTCATAAACAAAAATGTTATATGATGTATTAACTTTGGCATTTTGTTAGTTGCATACTGACTGGTATTGTTCAAAGATAATAATTATTTGCCAAGATTTTCTAGAGAGAATTGTGTATGACTTGATGAACAGCAGTGGAACAGGCTTTACTTCCTAACCCTCTCTTGAAGCCCCTCCCTTTTGCAAGAGTTCTCTCACCTTTGCTTTAATTCACCTATATTCTTTCTGGTCAAAAAAGAACAGATTGGGGGCTCAGTAGTTAAAAGCACTGACTGCTCTTCCAGAGGACCCTGGTTTGATTCCTAGCACCCAAATGCCAGCTCACAACTGTAACTCCAGTCAGTTCTAAGGGATCCAACAACCTCACACAAATAAACATGTGAGCAAAACACCAATGCACATAAAATAAATGAATAGAAAGGAAGAAAGGAAGGAAGGATGAAAGGAAGGAAGCCGGGCAGTGGTGGCGCATGCCTTTAATCCCAGCACTTATGAGGCAGAAGCAGGCAGATTTCTGTGAGTTCAAGGCCAGCCTGCTCTACAAGAGCTAGTTCCAGGACAGGCTCCAAAAACCTTGTCTCAAAAAACAAAACAAAACAAACAAAAAAAGAGTGGATTAACATAAACTGTATATTGACATATACCGTATCTCAGCTATTAGGTACACATATGAGGTACAGCATTTCTTTGGCGCTCGTATGGAAAAATCTTAAAGTCAGAAGTTCTGGCTCTAGTTATAAAACTGAAGTTATATGGTCATTAATGTCATGTTTTAAACTGTGAAAGGATATTGGATTTTTGTTGATTTATTATATTCTCCAGGTTTCTTGAGCAGTAGTGACAAAGCTGAGCCTTTCTTCCACCTCTTAGTCTCCCAGCAATTTTTGTCATCAATGGCAACAAGTTCATACTACATTTGAATTAAAGTTTTTATCTTCAAAATTCCACCTTTATACCAGCACTGACTACAATTTCAAATGGAATAGTGGCGAGGCAAAGGTCTACATAGTGAGTTTCAGGGCAGCCAGGGCTACGTAGCAGAACCCTGTGTATGTGTGTATCTATCTATGTGTGTATATATATATATATTTTATATATATATATATAAAACAGTGCTATTCTCTGCCATCTCTGTAGAATGTTTAAGGAACTTGAATTCTAAGTCCAATGTGTTTTAGTCATTTTGAAGCAGTTTTATCTCTCTTTTTGTTTTGATTTTGCTTTTTGAGACAGTTTCTCTGTGTAGCCCTGGCTGTCCTGGTACTCACTCACTCTGTAGACCAGAGATCCCTCTGCCTCTGCCTTGGGTGCTATGGTTGATGGTGTGCTCCACCACACCTGCTCTCGCAATTTTAATGCGTTGTCTCTGTTTGTCCACAGGTACTCACTGGGCCTCAGATCCGTCCTGGTATGACGGTGATTAGAACACCCCTCCAACAATCAACACTAGGCAAGGCAATTATTCGAACCCCTGTGATGGTGCAGCCAGGTATTCATACGTGTAGCATTACTGTTTTAGTATGTGGACAACACATCTAAGAAATTGTAACACTCCTCTCTGTTTGGCCCTCTCTACCAATTTGCATTAGTGCTTAAGTGCACATTAGCTTTCTAATCCATGGTGGGTTACAAACAGAGATGCTATCCATTCTGTCTCCTTTTCAGCTTCACTTACAAAGTGAGTAAGGCAGACCTCTGACAGGTATAAAAGATAGCATTCAGACCGTTACAGTAGAGAGAACAGAGGTTTTTGACCATGGAAAATGCAAAGGCAGTGTCAGACCTTGAATCAATCACAGATTACTGTAAGCAGAAACAGCTAAGATATTAAGAGTTGAAGACTGTGACCTAGACCTGGCGTTCTATGGTAGAGCTTTTGCTTTTTGTATATAAGGCCCTGCTTTTTGTGCCCTGGCATGTGTGGGGGTGGGGAGTGGAGATAGAAAATTCAGTGAAAATCCAAAAAGAGGGCCTATAGAGATGACTTTGGTTAAGGACATGTGGCTTGAATGTGTGGTTTGATGATATTTCAAAGAGAACATATATGTATTAAATTATCTCAGTGATTCTCATGTTACTGACCAGAACCAGTCTGTTTTTAGATTTACTTACTTCATTTTACATGTGTGAGTGTTTTCATTGAGTATTGTGCACTATGCTCATGGCTGGTGTCTGGAGATAGAGTTATAGGCAGTTATGAGCTGCCGTGTAGATTCTAGAAATTAAACTTGGGTCCTCGACAAGAACAAGTTCTCTTAACCGCTGACATCTCTCCAGTCCCCAGAAACGGTCTCTTCTGTGTTTCTGTATTAGTTTAACAGTCCCATATTTTAAATGGTGACTTTCTGTGTATTGTTCCTGATCTGTAGTGTACAAGACATAGTCTTGGGTCAGGTCCCTGAAGCTCTCATATGACAGTTTAAGTCTGTGGCTCATCTTGAGAGAATGGATGAGAATAACTCAGAAGTTTAGGAGGAGAAGCAATAATCAACATCGTCTCATAAGGCCACCAAACTTATGTACATTATTCCCAAGAAAGCACCCAGATAGATGCAGCCCAAAGCTAAGAATTTACTTCATGATCAAGAAAATGCCTTTGGTTTTGTTTTCGAGACTGGTTTTCTGTGTATCCCTGGCTGTCCTAGAACTCACTGTGTAGGCCAGGCTGACCTAGAACTCACGGATATTCGTCTGCCTCCCAAGTGCTGGGGTTAAAGCCGGCCTGTACTGTTGTTTCTTCACTCTATTGAAGTTAGTAGGACTCTTTGGCAGTGGTCCTGTGTTTGTACTCATCTTGGGTTATGGGCAACCAAATGTCTATTTGAAGATTGAAATTAACTGCATTCATCTGAGGCGTCATACTAAGAGCATGTGACCAGTGAGGGTATCTTGTTCGCGCAGGTGCTCCCCAACAAGTGGTGACTCAAATCATCCGAGGACAGCCTGTTTCCACTGCCATTTCCGCTCCAAGTACAGCTTCTTCCGCACCTGGGCAAAAAGGCCTAAGTCCAGGAACAGCAGCTGGTACTCTGCAGCCCTCAGCCCCGCCACCACCTCGCCCCCAACAAGGGCAAGTGAAGCTCACCATGGCTCAGCTCACTCAGTTAACGCAGGGCCACGTAAGTGACTTTGCTTTCATTTGAAAGCTGAAGTTTACATTTGATCTTAGGTCAGTTTTGAAGTATATATCCTTCTAGAAATGGCTGCTTGGGGCAGGGAAGGTGACTCAGAGGTTAGAGCACTGGCTGCCCTTGCAGAGTGCCCAGGTTAGTTCCCAGCACCACAACTACCTAAAACTATAGTTTCAGGGGGATCTGATACCTGTTCTGACCTCCATGAATACACCAGGCAAGCACATAGAACACAGATGTACATTCAGGCAAATGTTCATACATATAAGTAAAAACCTTTTAAAATGACATAGAGAAGAAATGGCTGCCTCCTGGAGTCAAACAAGAATACTTACTATTGGCAACATAATGTTCAGCTCTTTAGAGTCCCTCAGTTAGGACCTGTAACAATGAAAGGGATAAGCCTTTCAATTTCCAAAACTTCATTGGGTAATTTTCATAGAAAAAAAAATGCAAAATTTGGGTGCATGAAATTGATAGCCTGCAACATCTGATATCGTTGTCTAGTCTTCTATCAAATTCCCAAAGGCCCACTGTAGTTGGCTATTTTTTTACTCTTTGAAGGCCCACCATCCAGCTCACAAATACATACATGGAGATTTATTGTGACTTATGAATGCCCGGCCTTAGCTTGACTTGTTTCTAGCCATCTTTTCTAGCTTGAATTATCCTGTTTCTCTTTAACTGCATTTGCCTCTGGGCTTTTTATCTTTCTTATTTATTTTCCTTTCCCTCTTACTCCCTGACTGGCTGAGTGACTGGCCCCTAGCATCCTCCTCTCCTTTTCTCCTTGCTGCTTGCTTGCTCACTCCTTGCTCTTCTCTGGAGTTCTTGCATTCTCTCTGCCTGGCAGCCCGCCTCTTTCTCTCCTACCTCGCTGTTGGCCATTTAGCTCTTTATTACACCAATCAGGTGTTTTGGACAGGCAAAATAACACAGCTTTAAGGAGTTAAACAAATATAACATAAAAGAATGCAACACATCTTTGCATCATTAAACAAGTATTCCACAGAATAAACAAATGTACCACATCTTCAACTCGTATGGTATGTACTGCCCTCCCCCCCTGAGTCTCACAATGGCCTAGGGAGAGATTAACAAGAACACTGATGCTGTTGAAGAGCAGGAATTTGCTTGTGTGCAACTAGATTTCAAAACTCTGGGTTAAGTGCTTGCTGCACAAGCATGGGAACCTGGGGTCAGTCCCCATCACCTACCAAAAAAAAAAAAAAAGCCAGCTGTGAGGATTGGAGAGCTGGCTTAGCAGCAAAGAATGCATCTTTCAGAGGACCCAAGTTCAGTTTCTAGCCTCCATGTCAGTTACAACTTCCTGTGACTCCATCTTCATGGTATCTGATGCCTTCTTCTGGACTCTGGGGATACACATAGACACAATTTAAAACAAATTTAAGAGCAGCTGTGATGGCGACATTTGTAGCTCGAGAGCTGGGAGGACACAAGTGAGTCTTTGGAAGCCACTGGCCAGCCAGTACAGCAGACACCAGAGCACCACGTTCAGTGTCTCTCATCTTTTAAACGAGACTGAAGAGACTAAAGAAATGGTCCTTGTAGTCCCAGCCAGCATCCACATGGTGGATCAGAACACCCTCCTCCAGGGGATCCAACGCCCTCTTGTGCCTGTGTACACATCCTCCAGCAAGCCTGTAAACATAAGGAAGATAGCCGGTGTCATCTGACCTCCATGTGCATGCACGAGGGAGCACATACACCATGCTACACGTGTGCTTAAAACAACAGAGACTGGAGATAGACCGTGGTTGGTGGAGTGCTTGTGTAGCATCACAAAGCCCTGGGCGGATCTGTTTCATTGCATAAATCGGGAATGCTGGCATGCGCCCATAATGCCCACACTTGGGAAGGAGGATCATCCTTGACAACCTAGCAAGTTCTGGGCTGTGTCGGGCCCTTTCCCAAGAAAGACAAAGCAAACAAAACAGCAAAAGCTTCCTGCAGTGCCTCACTAATATGCAGCGTGGCCCTCCTTGCGGTTGGGTACTTGCGGTACATCGGTACATCAATGGTAGCCTTACAAACTGCTGAGGAAAGACAAGCTTTTCAATCAGTGGTGCTGGCCTGATTGACCCCACACAGGAGACAATGAGGGTGGACCAGTGCCATGTGCCTCATTTAAAACATGCTCAGTTCACTGAAACAAAAGTCGTAACTAAGAGGTGAAAAGTTAACTTCGTTACAATATTCTTTTCTTTTGTTTTCTTGTTTTAAGACAACGTTTTATATATCCTGAGATAGAGCTGTGAAATTGAAGAATTAGAGGTGTTTGCCAATACCCAGTTTATGAGGTGCTGTGGATTGCACCTAAGGCTTTGCACGTCTCAGTAAAGTCTCTGCTAACCAGGATGTCCTTCCTACCCGTCCATTTGCACACTCCTTTCCTTTCTTTCTCTCTCCAAACCTGCCTCAAATTCACAATCTTTCAGCCTATACCTGCCAAATTCTGGGATTACAAAGATACTACCTTATCTTTGTAAGTACTTAACACTTTTTCTTTTTGTCTCTTGAGACAAGAGTATCTGTATAGCCCGGACTGTCCTGGAACTTGCTTTGTAAACCAGGCTATTCTTGAATTCATAGAGATCTGCTTGCCTCTATCTCCCAAGGCATGTGCCACTACTTCCAACTACCTAATTTTTTCTTAACCTTTCCTTCTTTTTCTCTCCCTTCCTTCTTCTGCCGGGATCAAACCAAAAGTCTCGCACATTTTAAGCAAGCACTCCCAGCTGGGCTTCCCAAGCCCTATAACTCTGTTTAAAACACACAGAAAGTGCTAACCAAGCACTCAAGAAGCTTGTGAGTTCCAGAATGGTTTGGACCACAAAGGGAGACATTGTTGCAAGAACCATTAATTAATTAATTAACTAATTAAAGTAATTTATAAATTGAATTTTGGAAAAAATAAAAACCCAAGAGCTAGGGATATGTAGCTTAGTTGGTACAAGCTTTACCTGATGCACATAGCCGCTGGGTTCAGGTGTTAGGACAACAGAAGCAAAGATGAGTCCTAGCTGCGCCATAGTGCTGCTGCTTGGACTGGAGCAGGATTACTGTTCATCTAAAGCCTGACTAAGCTACAGGCAACTTCGTGAGAGTTCAGAATAAAGGAGGGGTTGAGTGTGTGTCATGGGGGTTTGAGCACATCCCAGCTCTCACTGTCTCGAGTTGAATGTTTACAGAGAAGTAAAGGAAGGTAGAACTGAGCTCACCTATCAGGCACACTACAAGGAGTATAGGCAAAATGAGAAACCGCAGAAATATACTCAACTACCCAGAGTGTGCAGAGAATTGGTCAAGGACTGGGAAGAGGCTTAGTCTCTAAGAAAGCTCTTGCTCCACTAGCCTTATGACTTGTCAGGACTCTCACTCAGAACCCATACCAAAGCCACACAGTAGTGCAAAGGCCGTCTCCAGAAGTTCACTGGCCAGCTAGCATTTACAGCAGCCAACAAGAGACCCTCTCTTAAACAAGGTACATACATGAAATATATATACACACACACATGCACATACAGGAAGAATTTTAACCTGAACATAATAGTTCTTTTGCTACCCAACCATAGGAAGTAGTAAGTTTTTTCCTGAGTTTCTGGCAGAGTGGGGTATTTTTGAGATAGTCTCACTTTGTAGCCCAGGGTGGCCTCAGACTCACAATTGTAGGGATCAATTCCTGCTCAGTGCCTCGTTTTACTAATTAATTAAATGGGATCTGGAGCTGGTGTGTTGCTTGTGGCTTAATGGCTAGCTACCCATCGGAGAGTTTGGACTAGAACTCTGAGGTGCTGACATCGCTGTTCCACACAGATTCCCTTTTTTTAACTTACCTCAGTTTCCCTGGTCCCATTGCAGGGGAGGCTCTTCATAACATAAAGGATTGCATTAAAACCCTTTACGTATTCGTGATTTGAATGCTGTATATTCCATGTTGTCTGCTTTTTCCACAGGGCGGCAACCAAGGTTTAACAGTAGTAATTCAAGGACAGGGTCAAACCACTGGACAGTTGCAGTTGATACCTCAGGGGATGACCGTCCTTCCTGGGCCAGGGCAGCAGCTCATGCAAGCTGCAATGCCCAATGGTACCGTTCAGCGATTTCTCTTCACCCCACTGTCTACAACAGCCTCGACCTCCGCCACCACCACCACCAGCAGCAACAGCACCACCACCACCACTTCTACAGCAGCAGGTAGAAACACTGTTGCCGCTTGTCACTCTGCTATGGAGTAGCAGGGCCCAGTACTCTCTTCCAGTCTGCTTAACAACTGCTGATACAGCCAGCTTCGGTGCTTCCATGCCTTGTTCCTAGACTCCCTGTACCCTTCCCCATTAAAGTGAAACAAAATCATAGAAAGGAGGGGTGGAACAATGGATACTGTGGCCCTTGTACCTACTTTCCTTCTCCAGCCCTGGAGATGAGGTTAGGGAGAGTGAGTCTGCCCAGCACTTGACCAGCCTCCTACAAGTTGTCAGTGTCTGTTGCCAGGCCATAGCAGAAGAGCAAAGCTTGACAGAGTCTGCATCAGAATGCCTAGATGACGTGCAGAGGGCATGCAAGAAATACCTCACTCTCCAGCCCAGGAGATGCCTAATCTGAGCGCACCTGAATGGAAGGCTCACTTCTCTACTGGAGCTTCAGGGTCCCTTCAGAGTCTTTCCTCACTTCACACTTCCGTCCTAGAGTCAGGGAAATCACTCTGTCTTTTTGTTTTTGTTTTTTTTTTTTTTTTTTTAACAGGTTCAGGGGAACAAAAACAGAGTAAATTGTCGCCCCAGCCCCAGGTCCAACCAGCCACAACCATGGCACCAGCTCAGTCATCAAGTGTGAGTCCTGCAGAAGCCCAGCCACAGACTCCTCAGCCTGCAGCACAGCCCCAGCCCCAACCACAGTCCCCAGCTCAGCCTGAAGTCCAGACCCAGCCAGCTGTCTCGTCCCATGTCCCTTCTGAAGCACAGCCCTCCCAGGCACAGCCATCTAAACCCCAGGAACAGTGTCAGCCTCAGAACAGTGTTCAAGGACAGTCTCCTGTTCGTGTCCAGAGCCCACCATTGACTCGAATACGCCCATCAACTCCATCCCAAGTGACTCCTGGACAGCAACCCCAAGTTCAGACTACAGCCTCACAGCCGATTCCAATCCTGCCCCCCACATCTCTGCAGACACCTTCCCAAGGCCAGCCACAGTCACAGCCCCAGGTACAGTCTTCAACTCAAACTCTTTCTCCAGGACAAACATTAAGTCAAGTTACTGTTTCATCCCTGTCTTATCCTCAGCTACAAACAAAGCAGCTGCAGCCCCAAGTCATTGCTGTGCCTGAGCTCCAGCAAGTCCAGGTTCTCTCTCAGATCCAGTCACAGGTTGTGGCTCAGATACAGGCTCAGCAAGGTGTTGTGCCCCAGCAAATCAAACTGCAGTTACCCATTCAAGTTCAGCAAAGCAGTGCTGTGCAGACTCAGCATGTTCAGAGTGTGGTCACAGTGCAGGCAGCCAGTGTGCAAGAGCAGTTGCAGAGGGTTCAGCAACTCAGGGATCAGCAGCAAAAGAAGAAGCAGCAGATAGAAATTGAGCGGGAACACACCCTCCAAGCTTCTAACCAAAGTGAAATCATTCAGAAACAGGTAAAGTCATTAAGTCAAAGCAGCATGTTCAGTAGCGCGAATTATTGTGCTGTGCGGTAGACTTAGTGGTTTGGTTGTGGTAGGCTTCCTGAATGAGATGAGGTCACTGGTGGGTAACCTTAGAAGACCAGAAGCACTGCTTGCTGGTTCTGATTTGGGACTCCTTAATAGACATGTAGCATCAGTGCTTATTAGAAACCATCTTTCCCTGGTAGAAAACCAAGTGGTAAGGCCACCATCACAATGTAGCAATTCATTTGAAGGCGTTTGATTTGCAAGTGTCATTCTTTCATTTGCCTATTGACTAAGCAAATTGTGGGCAGACTGAATTCATTTGCATTATTTGCCACACCTTTGTAAAAATGTCTTAAACCCAGATGTTGTCCATAGCTTTCATGTAAGGTGGTGATGTTTAATAGGGGCATCGTGGAGTAGTCCCTGGGTGCAATAAGTCGCTTTAGACAGCTAGAGTTCTGCCAAAACAAAGCTGGTGACCTGCAGTCTTTCTGAGGACACTCCTGTCGGCAGCCATGTGACCCCATCAGCGCTAGGCAAGAAGTTTCACGTCTTACCAAGCTCTGAAGCTCTGTTTTCTCCCTGAGCTGTATCTACATTAAAACTCGTCTCTCTCCAACCACATGGAATTGTTAGGATTAAATTCCATCATGTACATGATTGTGAAGGTGTAAGTTAATATTTCTTTGGGCGTAAGTCCTCTGTGACTTGTTCAAATCCCAGCTCTTGTACTATTTCATCTGTAAACCAAGTGTTACCTCGGTATCCATTTTCCAGATCTTTGTAGAGAGCAGGGTACTCTTCAAGCTGGTGGTTGCACAGTGGGTGGGGCCCTTCAGAGCATGAGATTTGGGTGAAATTTTGGGCTGTGTTATTTCCTATTTAAACTCAAGCAAGTTGGTTGATTGCTTTGTCTCGGTGTTTAGTTGATAAAAAAGTATACCTGCATTTCAGTGTTAATGGGGAATAAGCAATGTCAAGTGCTTAGCGTAATTCGGTGCATGGTGCACGGTAAGAACCTGTGACCACCCAGCAGCTTTCTATCTGTATTAGTTAGACAGTGCTTACAAGTTCAAATGCCAGCGTGTGCTGTGCTTCCTCCTGTGTGCTAACTGGACTCATGTCTTATAAAAATGTGCATTTATGGATCTGTTCTGTTCTCAAGGTGGTGATGAAGCATAATGCTGTAATAGAACATTTAAAACAGAAAAAGACCATGACTCCAGCTGAAAGAGAAGAAAATCAAAGGTAGGGAGAGACACAGGCCCACCTGAGAGTCTGCACAGTTTGGTTTGGCTTTGGTCTTACCCAAGTTTAATGCCCAGAGTGGCTCATAGTCATGCCTTGAAACTCTGCAGTCAGTTTGTGCATCATTAGGGTCCTAGACAAATGGTGCCTTGCCTTTCAGGGTGAAGCAGCCAGTGTTACAAATTACAAGGGTTGTGTGTTTTTCTCTAGAATGATTGTGTGTAACCAGGTGATGAAGTATATTCTGGATAAGATAGATAAAGAAGAGAAACAGGCTGCTAAGAAACGCAAGCGCGAGGAGAGTGTGGAGCAGAAGCGGAGCAAGCAGAATGCCAGCAAGCTCTCTGCTCTGCTCTTCAAACACAAGGAGCAGCTCAAAGCTGAGATCCTGAAGAAGAGGGCGCTCCTGGACAAAGAGCTGCAGATCCAAGTACAGGTAGGCGTGTGCTCCTTGCCTGGCCAGAGCTGAACACAGCTTCTTTCCTTCCATCTTTAGTTAGGCCTAAAACTCCAGCTCACTGTCTAGGATTTACATACAAATGTTTGTCGCGCTAAGAGTAAAAGGCTCCTTGGCTTTTGAGATGAGGCAGACCTTTGAAAGTATAGCCACCTTCCTCTAAGCTGAGAGGGCTGTGCTGTCTTTTTGTTTTGTTTTGCTTTGGTTTTTCCAGAAAGAAAGAAGACAGAATTGTTACTGTGTGTGATGCAGTTATTACACTGACATCCCCAAGGAAACCATATTAAAATTTTTAAGAGGGTTAAGGTTGCCAGAATTAGTACTAATACAGAATACAGCTGTTGTCATAGTGTCTCGGGGAAGAGAGCTCCTTCACAGTAGAGTCAGAAAACTTAAAATACATCTTCACAGTTGGTGCTGTTGTCCAGTTAGGTAAGAGATCTATTCACAGAGCATCAAACATTTAAATTACAGCCTCACACTTGACAGTATTTGACTATTCGGGGCCTGCATAACCCTAATCTTAGCCCTTGGGATTCAAGGCCTGGTCTTTACATAGTGAATTACAAGGCAGCCAGAAAGAACTACATAATGAAATCGTGTCATTCTCTCATTTTTATATATATAAAAATTTTAAATGCAGCCAGGCAGTGGTGGCACACGCCTTTAATCCCAGCACTCGGGAGGCAGAGATAGGCGGATCTCTGTGATCGAGGCCAGCCTGGTCTACAAGAGCTAGTTCCAGGACAGGCTCCAAAGCTACAGAGAAACCCTGTCTCGGAAAACAAAAAATTAAATGCAAAACAAATACTGTAAAAAAAAGTACTGTTGACTTAAAATTGCTTTATTCTTTCATTTTATCTTTTTATAAGCATCTATATAAAGCCTTTGCCTTTGGTTGATTTCAAGCAGAATCTCTCTTTAGCACAGTATTGGCTTCAAATTCCTAGGTCTCCTGCTTTAGCCTCTTCAATACTGGGGTTATGGCCTGTGCATCCATGTCCAGGGAAGGCTCTCCTTCCTGTGGAAGGACCACAAGATGACACTCAGCAGGTTAAAATGCTTGTCCTCAACCCTAGCAGCCTGAGCTCCACACACTAGACCTACATTTCTCTCCTCTCCTCTCCTCTCCTCTCCTCTCCTCTCCTCTCCTCTCCTCTCCTCTCCTCTCCTCTCCTCTCCTCTCCTCTCCCTCTCTCTCTCTCTCTCTCTCTCTCCCTCTCTCCCTCCATTCCTGGCTGTCCTGGAACTCACTCTGCAGACCAGGCTGGCTTTGAACTCACACAGTTCTGCCTACATCTGCCTCCTAGTGCTGGGATTAAAGGTGTGCACCACCACTGCCAGTTTAAGTAGATCCTTCTAAGAGAGTCTGCATATGAACTAATACAAGACCTCAAACATGGCCTGCCTGGCCAGTAGTGAACAGAGTAAGAGAGATTGTCCTTGTTTTGTCTAGATTTTAGATAGGAGACCTCAGAAACAAAATATACTACTTTCTAACCAAGTGCACAGCCCTAGCAGTCAAGAGACAGAAGCAGTAGGACAGAAGCTAAAGCACTTCTTTTGTAACACAGTGAGTTTGAGACTAGCCTAGCCTACTTGAGACCTTGTCTCAAAACAAATCCCATAACAAATAAAAAAAATTGCCAAGCCACACTAGTTTCTCTAAACACATTTGGCCATAAATTAGGATCCCGGGCCCGTGAGATGGTTCAGCTTGTCACAAAAGCCCAATGACCTGAGTTCAGTGCTCAGAAACCTAAAATAGCAGATGTGGTCAGCCATGCCAGCTTTCCTACAGAGGTAACGAGAGAGGTGGGGACAGAAACCCACCCACCCCACAACTGACACCACACACACCCTGGCTGGCCTTAGGGCTCTACTGAGCTGGGACATTCTTTTAAAATGCTAATCCACACTGTCTCAAAAAAATCCAAACACACTAAGTACTGTTTAAGAGGGGCTCTACCGACTACAGCTACCCCCTCATCTCAGCCCGCGGCTCACACTCCAGCTCTAGTCCTCTAGTTTCCAGCAGCTGAACAATAGCTGGATGGATCCTTGCATCCACGGGAAGGAGAGCCTTCCCTGGACAGGGAGGGAGAGAGGGAGGGAGGGAGGGAGGGAGGGAGGGAGCTATTTATCAGGTGGGAATATCCAGGTGCTGCCCAGTTGGCCACGTCTAGTAGCCCTGGTGATTATCTGTCTGTCTTCATTTGACCCCAGGAGGAGCTGAAGAGAGACCTGAAAATGAAGAAAGAGAAAGATATGGCACAGGTGGTACAGGTCAGTGCTGCCACAGTGTCCATACCTGCAGCACCAGCACCGCCACCGGCAGCCCCTCCAGCTCCTCCTCCTCCTTCGCCTCCCTTGGCACACAGTCTGCCACCTGCAGGCCACCCAGCAGCCCCACTGCCTGTCACTTCCCAGAAGAGGAAGCGGGAGGAGGAGAAGGACTCCAAGTCCAAGAAAAAGAAGATGATCTCCACCACCTCGAAGGAGGCCAAGAAGGACACCAGGCTGTACTGCATCTGCAAGACGCCCTATGACGAGTCCAAGTAAGTGTCCCGCCCCCGCTGGTGAGTGAGCATTTGTCAGCACTGGGTGAGGGAGAGCCAGTGTGGGGCTGGGCTTCCTCTGCATCAGATACTTGGCTTGACAGTGCAGTAAGGGGGCTGTTTCACATGCTCATAGGTCTTGCTTGTCCTCAGCAATGTCCTTTTCTGTCAAAAACAAGCTTGCTGTGGCCTTCTTTGCTTTCCCAAAGCTCTTTGTGGACTTGCTCCTAATCTGCAGCCCTGCAACTGGCACTCAGGGCTTCCAGTCTGTGGAGGCTGAAGCCCAGAGTCTGTCCCGAAACAGATGGCACAGAGGCATCACATCAGTTCCCTTTTATTAAATATATAATATATATTTGCCTATTTCCACTCTTACTGGAAAGAAAAACATAAAGTGTTCCTTTTACGCACTTTGTGAGTTTGACATTCAAAATTTATGAGCACAGCAATTGTAAGCTGTTTTTGACAGTTACGGCTTGTTTTTGGTGACATAAATGAGATTTTAGAGATTAGTCCATAAATATATTTTCCTGTTCCTTTTTTTTTTAAATTCTGTCTGGAACATGCAAAATATAAGCCAGTATTTTACAGTACCACAAGTTTAACTGTGCTTTAAAAAACAGATTTAGCATTAGAAATTCTTAGTGTCTGTGTGTGGTGACAGCGAATCTGCTCCAGTGGCGCAGCTAAAGTCCCATCAGTTGCACACATCTGGGAGACTGCTGGGAGCCACGCTGCCTGTTGAGTGCAGCAGAGTGTAAACGTCTCACTTCCTGTGTGTCCCTCATTGGTGGTTGTTCATCATGTAGAGTGGCACCTGGGAACTAATTTCCCACTGTAACGGAGTACACGTACGTGTGCCTCGCTTTAAGTAAACATTAGGGGAGTCCTGAAGCACGCTGAGGATAGGGAACTTTATTAAATCAGCTTTGAGCTGACAAAAGTCTTCGGTCCACAGAAGAACATTTTGAAGCAACCTTCTTGGGATACTGATGTTGCTTAAAATGAGGTACACATGTACATGTGCTCGTTCAGTTGAGACTGCCCATTATTTTGTGGCTATTTCACTTTTTTTTTTAGTTTGCCATTGACATTTCAACATAGCAGATCCATTCACTCCCTGTCACAGTTGGAGTAACTGGTATTTTATCAGTGCTTTGTGTTCTCAGACCAAACCAGCCTGGTTTGAGCATTGAGTCACGAGCTTCTAAGGGAGGGTTACTAAAAATTGAAACTCGAGTCCTGAAGTTCCTTCCAGAGCACGTAGTACCTAAAGAGGCAATATTTACAGGGCCTCAGAAGGTCCACACCTGAGGCAGGGCATGTGGGAGTCGTGGTTCAGAAGCAAGGGTCCCTGGGAATCTGCTGGCATCTCACTGTGTTACTCTGCACAGTCTGAGGCGTTCCTCTCGGTTAACTTGGTAGAGTGGAAGGGTACCTACCAGTGGTAGCCAGGCCAGCCTGGTAGCATGAGAGCGAATGCAGCCCTGCACAGCACCTGGGCTCCTTTCCCTCCCTCTTCACACACTCCCCTCGCCTAACTCAGGAAACAGGGATGGCTGCATACATGGACCTCTCCTGGCTCTCTTCACATCACGTTTGACCATTCGTCCTCCCCACCTGGCTGGCCTGCATGTTCCTTTACTGTAACTTCTCCTTGTGTTTGCGCTTTGCTTCATTTCCAATTGTAAATTGTGAGATACATTTTCAAACCTATCTAAGAAATAGCCCTGATATTGAAATGGCGTCTGTAGAATAGGTTTGACAGATGTAAGTCTTTGATTCTTTGGCTTTGGTTTTTGTGCCTGTTACAATTTCACACACATTCATTAAGAGGAAGCCATTACCATTGGTGTGTTGTTAATTTTTTTCTTTAAATTACAGTATGTTTTAAAGACCCATATTCACTAAACAGTGTGTTTGTTGAAATGGATGAGAGTGATTACGTGTCCACCCTTGGTACAGTGTCAGATGCTGTAGTTTGCCACTAGAATGGTTGAATTCAGAGGGTTTAGCTGACTCATTGCAGAAAGTGAATCAGGGTAGGGAAGACAGATTTACATGCCATGCAGCTCAAAATGACAACTACATTGTCATTTCATTGTGAATACTTTTAGGTTCTATATTGGCTGTGATCTTTGTACTAACTGGTATCATGGAGAATGTGTTGGCATCACAGAAAAGGAGGCTAAGAAAATGGATGTGTACATCTGTAATGATTGTAAGCGGGCACAAGAGGGCAGCAGTGAGGAATTGTACTGTATCTGCAGGACACCTTATGATGAGTCACAGTGAGTTGATAAGAGCATCTGTTTGACAATTCAGGAAGCCGCATTGCTCAACTGGTCCTTAATCTGAAAATGAAAAGCAGGGCCTCTCTGCTGTGTGTGTTATACACCTATCTACAAAGACTTTCCAGTTTTTTCTCTTTCCTTCTTTCTCTCTCCTTCAAAATGTATGTTGCTTCCTAGTGAATGATTGAGTTGCATTGGGGGAAATGTGGTTATAACAGTAGATTTGATTCTGATTCTTCAGTATGTAATAGAAAGTAATGTGATGAAAACAGCCTGACTGTGGGACTCCCCTTGTCTGAAGTGGTGCTTGGTTACAGGCTAGAGAAGCACCCTTTGGGATGAGCTGTGGCTGCTACTAGCTCATGGAGTTTTTAACTCTTATTTGATACGGGACTAGTTGAAAGATAATTTTTTTTTGCCCTATTTTAAGCTTAAAATCAATAAAATGTTTTACATTTTTCCTCAAATTGGTTCTTTAGTATTACTTAGTACTTAATACATGTTTGCTGTTGTTCTTAACATCTAATGTGCTTGGTTAGCACATTGGAATGTCAGTCTCAAGAGTAGTAAAACATTATAATACTGAAGTTATTTTATACCCCAGGGGTTAGCCAGTTTTCATGCATGGTGGTGTTTAGAGGTGAATTCTAAGCAGAAGGAGCCCGTTCTGTCTGGCCTCACATTTCCATTTTGGATCTTGCAGATTTTATATTGGCTGCGATCGATGTCAGAATTGGTACCACGGGCGCTGTGTTGGCATCTTGCAGAGTGAGGCAGAGCTCATTGATGAGTATGTCTGTCCACAGTGCCAGTCAACAGAGGATGCCATGACAGTGCTCACACCACTGACAGAGAAAGATTATGAGGGCTTGAAGAGGGTGCTGCGCTCCTTACAGGTGAGAGGCTGCCGTGTGGCATCCGAAGATGAAACTAAACTCACCAGACTGTGAAGACATGCCTAGGGACTGAACTTGTCATTCTCCAGTGCGCACCCCTGGCTGTCTCCCAGCACTTGGTGAAGGGCTAGACAAAGTGCACTTTTGTGCGTTCAGTGACATGAAGATCCTGAATGCCCCGTCTCTGCTGGTGCTTGTCTAATGCTAGAGTCGGAGGGCATAGACGGGAAAACAGTTTGATTCAACTCTGGTTATTCTCTCACTGAAATGAAAGAATAGGGAAAATTGGGAATGTTAGAGATGAGTCAAAACAGGACATTGGATAAATCTCTGCAGAACCATGGTCACAGAGTCAGAACTGGCAAGTCAGTCCCAGTGGCTGCTTAACAGCTATGCCTGCCACCTCATTACCAGCAGTGGTCATCACTGCACACTTGAGAGCTGTCCACCCCAGTTACTGAAGGGAGTGCTGTGCCAGCGTTCCTCAGCTGGCAGTTCATCATGTAGGAGCCAGAGTGTAGATTGCATGACTCCCTTGCTGTGTCCCATACCTGTCTCCAAAGGCCTCAGATCAGAACCACCTTTGAGGACTGTGACTAAGTCATGCTCATTTAAGAAAATTTGTGACTACCATCCGAGTCACCTTGTATAAACAGTTTCCTTTGTTGATCGGGGAGTCAGCTGACGTGTGTGTGTGTGTGTGTGTGTGTGTGTGTGTGTGTGTGTGTGTAAGTAAAATGTACTTCTGCTGACAGTAATGACACTTGTTCTCTATTGTAGGCCCATAAAATGGCTTGGCCTTTCCTTGAGCCAGTAGACCCCAACGATGCACCAGATTACTATGGTGTTATTAAAGAGCCGATGGGTAAGTGCTTGAGCTGAACAGGAACATGTTTCTCAGGAGTCGTGGGCAGCATTTTATCATCCATGATGCTGATATATCAGGAGAGTATCTTGGGCATGCAGGTGATGGTGTAAACTGTATCGGTCACTTTGGATGGTTACTAGAGGCAGCTTCTGAAGCTAGGTTTCCTAGGCACTCTTAGTTCAGGCTGAGTCTGACTCCTCCTGCCTGCGCCTCCCAAGTGCTGAGGTTACAGGAAGGCACCACCACCATCTGGGAATATCTATTAAAATTTACATGTGAATGCCTTTAAGCTAGCGGCTAACATGGGAACAGAGCATATTCATGGCAGCACTGTTTGTGCTGGCATAATGCTGGAAATGCAATAAACTGCCAGTTCAGGAGTCACTGCACACCGTGTATGAGCAGGGTTCTGCAGCTCTGCAAAGAATGGGTGGAGTCAGGGAACCTGGCCTGATGGATAGACAGATCAACCACCAGTGGAAAGCCAAGGGGAGGGAAAACAGTCGTATAAGAAGGGGCAGCTGTGTGCAGTTGACTCAGAATAATGTGCCAGCTGAACAAGTTTAAAAGAGCAGAAAAATTTCCAAACGGTTGAAGCATTCCCTCTAGCTGATAAGAACTGTGTCCTTAGAAGAAGGGAGAACATGAAGCGGATGGGAAGGAAGATTTGTTAAACCCATCTGAGGGCTGAGCAAACAGCTCAGGTAGAGTGTTCGCCTTACAAACTTAGAGGCCTGGGACAGTCGGTGATGCCCATTGTCTTCAGAACAGTGATTCTGATGCCTTTGTGTGGCTTAGCAGTTGAATGTACTCAAGCTGGAGAGATGGCCCAAGGGGTCTAGGACAGCTGGCTGCTCTGCCAATAGGCCCAGGACTGAGTCCGGACACCCAGACAGATACATGGTGGTTAGCTCCATCTATAGCACGGGGGATCCAGCTCCCTTGCTCAGCACACGTACATGGTGCTTTCAAAGTGATTTGTTCTTAATTTATTAGCCAACTTCAACTTTTAAAATTATTTTTGTCGGGCTGGAGAGATGGCTCAGAGGTTAAGAGAACTGACTGCTGTTCCGGAGGTCCTGAGTTCAATTCCCAGCAACCACATGATGGCTCACACCCATCTATAATGAGATCTGGTGCCCAGAACCCTATATACATAATAAATAAATTTTTTTAAAAAAAAAATCTAGTTTAAAAAAAATTATTTTTGTCTTGTGATTTTTGAGACATTTCATTCTGTAGCCCATCTTGGCTTTGATCTCCCACTAAGAGCAGTCAGCTCCTCAGATTCACTTCTAAAGAGCCAGGGTGCTTTCCAGTGTCTCCTTCTGCTGTTGTAATGTCAGCTCAGCGTCATATGCATCTGTTCTTAGCCATGCCAAAGAAATGCCGACCTGCAAGTCATTGTTGGGAGAAGTGAAAGCTGCCGTCTGTGTCTAGGTTTTAAGCAATAAAACATCATACTCCTGTCATCTCTAATCCCTTTTTCTTTTGAAATGGGGTCTCACTCTGTAGTCCTGTATGCCCTGGAACATGTAATCTTCCTGCCTCAGCCCCCTGGGTGCTGGAATTACTGGTGTGTACCACCATTCCCAGAGGCAATTATATATTTACTAAAAGTTCATAAAGGTGTGTAAAAATGTCTAGATGATATAGACTAACTTTAAAATGGTAGGCTGCTTTGAAAGCTCAGTGAATCAGTGTGGTGTTACTAAGCTTAATGTAAGATTATAAAACCACTACTGATGGTATTCATAATTCTATATTGTGTTCATACCTCAGGATTTTAATTAACCTTAGTCAATATGCAAAGTTGTTTGTGTTTGCTGTTTTACTATACTCTGAAAGATAAAGATAAGCTGGTGGTGACACACACCTCTAGGTGGATCTCTGTGAGTTTGAGGCTTGACTGGTCTATAGAGTGAGTACCAGAACAGCCAGGACTACACAGAAACCCTGTAGGTAAAGACAGTTTCTGCTGGATGGTAGTGATGCATGCCTTTAATCCCAGCGCTAGGGAAGCAGAGGCAGGTGGATCTCTCTGAGTTCAAGGGGGTGTGGGCAGTTG
Organism: Alexandromys fortis; assembly: GCF_014885135.2. Taxonomy (NCBI): domain Eukaryota; kingdom Metazoa; phylum Chordata; class Mammalia; order Rodentia; family Cricetidae; genus Alexandromys; species Alexandromys fortis. The sequence goes on along the minus strand of NW_026068028.1, from coordinate 1,044,556 downwards.
AATGAAACTGCTTTCTTAGGAGCAGCCAGGATGGAGTCTTAGAGCCCAAAGCAGAGCCAGTGTTGAGCAGTGTGAGGCGCCCTTGCCTATCATAAACTGCCCTCCAGGTCTGGGATTCAGAGTAAACACATATGCTGAGTTCACGAGAGCTGCAGGGCACGGCCGCATTGGGAAAACCTTAAAACTTTGAAAATATTTATGTTTTGTGTTTTTAAGACCTTGCCACCATGGAAGAAAGAATACAAAAACGGTATTATGAAAAGCTGACAGAGTTCGTGGCAGATATGACCAAAATTTTTGATAACTGCCGTTACTACAACCCCAGTGACTCCCCCTTCTACCAGTGTGCAGAAGTCCTTGAATCCTTCTTTGTACAGAAGCTAAAAGGATTCAAGGCTAGCAGGTAAGCGCGGGTGCTCAGTGTTCGGATGTAGACCACTTCTTCAAGCTCTGCATTGTCTTAGTGAAGGACTGCCAGTGAAGTCTTCATGGTAAGTTTGTTCCTTCAAATAAAAAAATACTATTCCTACAAAGTCAAGACTACAGCATTATGCTAGGCTTAGCAATGCTCAACTCTAATTTCAGCACTCTGGAGTCAGAGGAATTGGTGAGTTTGAGTTCAGCATGGTCTACATAGAGAGTAAAACCCTGTCTCAAACGATTAAAACAAGACAATGGCATTATGACCTACTCTTCAGGATGGGAGGAGGTCATTACTGAGAAAACCCTGTGTCTATTATGTGATAAAATGAAGTCACTTTGTGAAATGCTGTCCATGGGAGTCTGTCTGCAGGACCTGTAGTGGAAAAAATCCACAAGAGGGCTTTCCGCACTTTCCCTGAGCTGTGTGTCCTGTATCTTAGAAATCATCAAATGATGGTTTCTGGGTGTTTTTTCTACATTATACTAGACCCTAGGTTCTCAGAGTTTTTCTTTTCTTTTCTAGTTTTGTTTGTTTGTTTGTTACTTATTATATATGCAGTGCCCTGCCTGCATGTCTGCCTGCACTCTAGAAGAGGGTACAAGATCTCATCATGGATGGTTGTGAGCCACTAGTGGTTGCTGGGAACTGAACTCAGGGCCTCTGGAAGAGCTGAGCCATCTCCACAGCCCCCCTCAGAATTTTTCTAAACCATAAAAACACTGTAGCAAATTTGCATGAAATTTTGTTACTGTGACCTTCCTGCCCTTTGTCCCATCTCAAGTTCTTCCTCCTATAGAGGCTTGGTACCTCTCCAGTGCTGACAGCTCTGTCACTACCACCACTCTGTGGCCTTAAGCATCATCATTCTCCACGCCACCCACCACTGGATCAGTCGCAGACATTCAGGTCCTGGAGACTTTGGGTGGGTCGGGGCCTGGGCATATATTGTCTAAGGCATTCATAAAAGATTCCATTCCAAGTATCAGAGTCAGCGCTGTGGGCCCCAGGTGAAGTGACAGAGCACTAGCATGCATTCTGGGGTCACTCCCAGGTACACACACGGATGCGTTGTTCTGCCTTGTAGTCTCCCTCTGTGGAAGGTCTTGGGGCTGTTTTGTCTTTCTTCTCCTATAGCAAGAGCTGCACATCAGAGTGTTGAAACATGTATAGTAGAGGAATGTTATAACAGCTAATAGCTGAGTTCACCAAAATCTCAGCAATAGTGAGCAGATGGGGAAAAAACAGTCCATGAATCCAGTGCAGACCTCATCCGGATTCTTGTAGAGGACTAAGGAGAGGTCCTGGCATACTGCCCAGAGAACCCACATGTGTAAATTCAAACATTTAATAGAAAAACACACAGAAAAGTAACCTAAGGTCCATGCAACTGTGTTTGCAACTGTGTTAGAAATAGTGCTGGCATCTAGCACATGGAAGTCAGAGAAACTCTTACCAAACTCTGCTGGGCAGGCCAGCCTCCACAACAAAGAGTGTGAACCATCCCCAGAATGTCACGGGGAATGCTGAAAAATTCATTCTTCATCTAAAGTGAGAATTACAAGTTGGAGACCTAGCAAGTTCCTGTCTCAAACAGCAGAGAAGTAACTGCCCATCAGGTGATACCCTTGAAGATTAGCAGACACCCAAGAACAGCCAGACGTGCAGGGAAAGCCTGCATTAGTGAAGCAAAAGTCCACAGTGGAGAAGAAAAATATAGTCCAGAAAGAAAACAACTTTTTCCAAACAGAACACACTTCTGTGTCAAGCACGCTGCACCTTGATCCTAGAAAACAGGTTATTGGGAGTAAGCAAACCTAAGATAGTAAATTAGGAAGACAAAATTGTGAGTGCTGAAAGCTCACGTCAGGAGAATTATGAAATAAGAATGTTGCTGTGCCCGAAACTCAGTGAGAAGTCTAGACAGAGGAGACTGCTAGCTAGTACGCCAGGGCGGGAGGACAGGTGGAGGAGCGCAGTAAAACTTCTAAATGCCAGAGCAGGGCAGGATTAGCCTGCCGATAGTCTTCATGGAAGGGGGGGGGGGGTGAAATCCCAGCTCCTCAGGAAATGTGGTCAGTTTGCATGTGTCCAGATGGGTTGATGGGACATAGTGAAAGCAGGACCCTTGTTAATGGTGTGTGAAAAGGGCCTCCCGGGTTACTATTGCCAGGTGTATGTTCTAGCAGAGATAAACACACAAGGAACAAGATCTAGCCAGGCAGTGGTGACACGTGCCTTCAATCCCAGCACTCGGAGGCAGAGAAAGAGGCAGGTGGATCTGAGTTCGAGACCAGCCTGATATATAGAGTGAGTTCCAGGATAGCCAGAGCCACATAGAGAAACCCTCTCTTGAAAAATCAAAAGAGAGAGAAAGAGAAAGGACCTTTATTGCCTGGCGTGGTGACTCCCGCCTTGGTGGCACATGTCTTTAACCTCAACAGCTACATACAGAGTGAGACCCTGTCTCAAAAAGCAAAGGGGGAAAAAAAAAAAAAAAAAAAAAACAGGCATTGAGTCCAAGAAACAAGAGATCCCAGCAACCAACCAAGAATGCCTGGAACCTACAGTGACATTTTTATGGCCAGTATGTGTTGACAAGTGTTCAGATCAGTAGACCACAATGGAGTATGCTCAAGATAGGAATGTCTAGGGAGAGCAAAGGGTTTGGACATGAGATAGATAACTAGTTCAAATCCAGAAAGCTTAACTCTAAACTTAAGGGGGGGAGGGCAGAAAATGCTCTCAGAAACGTCTTGGTGCTACAGAGAAAGCTCCAGAGTCACAGGGCTTCTCTGTCTCATATCAGCCTAAAGAGGTATTATTGGAAGATAGAATGGGCTTGGAGAGCGAGGTGGGAGAGTGGCTAGGTGAGCACACTTCTCATTTGCCAAAGCAAAGTTGGAAGGGATGAGAAGTGCAGCTACCAAGTGGAGGGTGCCTTTAATCCCAGCAGAGCAGAGGGGAGGGTGAAGGAGGAGGAAAGGCCTTGTAGCAAAACAAAAGGATTTGAAGAAGATAGAAAGAGGCTACTAGGTGTGGTTTGTGTGTGTGTTATCAAACCCAGGGTTTCATTAAGTACACATGGTAAAACTGACTTGCACCCTCAGGTCTAAGGGACCACTGTGACATCTTGCCACCAAGTTGCTTCTTTGGCTTTCTGTATAGTGAAGCATTGGTGGGCACTTAAGAACACCAGAACTGAATTTAGAAGTTGGCTCAATCCTGTCCGAGTGCATTCACCATAAAGAGTTGTGCAGAGGCAGAGGCAGCGTTGTTGCATTGCCGCTCTCTCCTCTCCGGGCTGCTGTTCGCCCGGTTTAAGGCAGGTGCAAGGCAGACGGCCTTAGGCCCTCTTCTGTTTTTGCTGTTCCCCTGGCCATACCCTCTGTTTTTAATTTGTGATCTCCCAAGATTGTGTGCACATTATTCTCATTTCTTTGTTCTGGTTCATTTATACCATCCATGTTCTTTCTTTTCTTACAGATTGTGATATCTTTAGTCTGAATTTTTAACTGGAATCAGAACTGGATGTTGGGGTCACTGTTTATTGTACCACGTGATTGCCTAATTCGAAATTCCCCTCCCAAAAGTTGAAACTAGTTAATATAATTTTTTAATGTTAAATACAGATGTGTAGATACGTAAAACTTTATTCTGGCAGCCATGTTGGACAACGTGTTTAAAGAATTGTGACTGCTCGGAATGCTGTACTCACCTGCTATTGCAGTCTAAAGCGCTGTGAGTTAGTCCTGCTTCCTGTACAGTAACGTGGTTCCTAGCAGACGTTGTGAATGAAACTGTGAAAAGTGGAGGACTTTGTGGACTTGAGTTGAAAAATGTGATATTAATATTGCTACTTGTCTAATACAACCTTTCATTTCCTGCGTCATTGTAAATAGATAGGCACACACACTTTTTACTGCAGTGATGCTCTGTAAATGTCTCTGTCCCATTTGTTAAAAATGGTGTAATCTTAATAAACAATATATATTCACTTATATATATTTTTTAAACATTGGCTTTTTCCAGTGAGCTACCATGTTTACTGTACAGTGAAAAGTTTTATTACTATAGCTTACAGATTTCTAACTTGTCAGCTTTCTCAGCTTTGCTTGCCAAGGATGAGTGGAAGAGCATGGCTGCTCCCCAGGCCACCTTGGCCTCCACATCAAGTGTCACTGTCTCAGAAACCAAGGGTGCTTAATTGTCCCCTTTTCTGTATTCTGTAGGTCTCATAACAACAAGCTGCAGTCTACAGCTCCTTAAGTTCAGCGTGTCACCTAAGCGAGACACAGTCTGGTGGTCTGCACTGTTTAAACTAAAGCGCCAGATGCTTTCGGTCAGGCTGTCCCGACAGGACTGACCATGACTCGTTCCTGTTGGTCACAACAGTCCAGTTGTATTCTTGGCCAGTTTTGTCCAACGGACAAAGGAAAAGCAGAGTCAACGGCACCGTTGTCTTGTGGGAGCAGAGGGCTTTACTGTTGTGCAGAAGCAGGAAACTTTTGTTTGTTGAAAAAAAAAGAAAAAGCAAGAAAAAAAGATACTATGGGGTCAAGTGTAACTCCGTGGAAATGCCACGTCTGCTCTTCAGTGAAGAAGCTGTTTAGAGTCTCACAGAAAACTTTTTGACTGTATTTATTTATTGTTGCAAAAAAAAAGACGCTTTTTTATTGCTCCCTCGTGTGTCAGCTAATTATTTTTTCTTATAAAATCCAGCCCTGGTTCGTGTATCATCCTATCTTATCATGATTCCTGTAGGTGACGTACAAGGCGACCTCTAGATGTCTTTTCTTTCTATGAAAGGAGCTGCTAATGTACACATGTGCACACAACTGGGAATCAACAATGAGTTTATGGTAGACACAGATGAAGCTTGCAAAAAGGCTGGGATAAGTAAGTGGTCCTGGACTACAGACTTCGTTGCCTTGAATACACCAGTACAAACTGTCATTCACTCTGCACCAGGCTAAGTGAGCAAAATCTATTTGAAGGTATCTTGTTTGTAAACATTTGTCAGATTCTAATTTTTTTCTTTTTGTATTAAAATTCAACTATGGATGTATATGAATCGAAATAAATGGAGATAATTTTTCTCCCACAGATGGAGGTCTCTTTGAATGTGCGCTAATGATCACTTGTAAGCCCTTGTGGGGAGAGGGAGAGCCACCAGAAATGCCAGGCAGTTTCTCCAGTAGAGCAGAAGCCCTTCTCTTCATAAGCCCCCACCCTTTGTCATCACATCAGAGAAAACCTCTAGTGTGTCAGTTGGTCATCCCTCTAAGAACAGGAACGTGACACAGTACAAGCCAACTCCATCCCCACCTTCTGTGATCCTAGGCAGCTCCCTGTCTGGGGTGAAGGTTGTGTAGATGGCCTTGGCTGGGCTCCTTTGGGAAGGGTGCAGGCAGCAGACCGGTGTGTTCTGTGTGTGCCTCCTGCCAGCGCCCTCTTCCCCCATGCTGCTCACCGTGTCGTGAAATCAGCGGAGCTGGGCTGTGCAGCTGTGCAGGCGTTCTAGACTTTGCACTAGTCCATATTAGCCTTGTCCTGCTGAGTTCTAAAATCTACCTAGTTTTTGTTTTTTTAAAGCCTCTCTGTTTGGTGTCGCCCTGCTATGCAAAGCCTTCCCCAGCCCTTAGTTTCTCAAAAGGAAACTGTGGCAGCAGTTGGCAATTCTTTCTCCTTACAGGCTCAGGTGTACAGGTTCGGGGTTAACATGCTCTGTGGAAGCCCACTCCCTCTGTACATAATGATGTCGCTTTGGCCTATGCTTACAGCTAAAGCAACTAAATGCTCAATGTGGTAACAGTTTTTGCTTAAACTATTAGGTGGAAGTAGTTAAATACAGGCTATTTTATCCTTTTAGTTTACAAACAGAAAATGTTCCATGTTGTAAGCACTGTGCTGATGCAAGAATTCTACATTTTCATGAGATAAAGTGATTCTGCATCTAGTCACATCACAGTACTCCTGTCCCATCCAGTCACACATCTAGGTATAAATGGGCTCAATCACTTATGCTTGTTGCCCCAAGAGCTTTCCTACCTGTAGGCAATAGATTGCTATGTTTTTACAGATTGTAGCAAATTCTAAATAATTCTTTTTGTACGTAATAGGACATTTCATCCTAAAAAAATAAAGTAATGTTTTTGACATTGGATTCTGTGCAGTTTCTAATGAAACAATGGTCGGTTGGTTTGTTGTTTGATACATTTTCTGTAGCTGTTGGCATTGCCAAGTTGTACAGAAGGGGGGTGGGTTGTGAATTTCTGAGACCGGGAAGATGTTAATTTCATATTGTGTACTTAATGGTATAAAGACTTTTGCAATTTCTATCACCATATAAAGACATTTTATAATTTTATCAGACTATAGAGCTTTAGTCTTTCAAAAGGAATTTTTGAAAAAATCGTACATTCTTATTTCAAAAGCTGCTTTTCTACGAATCTGATTTGAGCAACTTCTGCTACTGAATAAAACTTTAAGCTGTTGGCTTGGGCAGCCAGAGTGCTCCAATGTGCATTGGTGATGTTAGGACATTCTGCTTGGGCTTCGCACCTATAACCTGTATGTTCTTGGCTTTGATAGATTTCTCTGGCTAAAAGTATTTTTAGCATTTCCTGTGCTTCATCTCCAAATTCACAATTTGAGACCATTTCATAAGAGATATTTTCATAATGTCTGCAAGGCTTTTTTTCTCCTGTGCAAATTCTTCAGGGTTTGTATTTAGCTATCGTACAATAAGGTCAGCCAAATTGTGATGGTTTGGAGATGTCTCTACAGTCAGAGTGGCCTGGAGTGCTGTGTAGGAGCCCTGACGATGTGTTGCTGTTTGTAGCCTCCTCCTAAGATCTGCAAATAAAACTTCTTGCCCTGTCTCTGTCCGTTTGTGTCACACTGTAAGAGCCAAACCTGGTGGTTGCACACTCAGATCGACGGCATTCACTCTTTGTTTGTGTGTGTGTGTGTGTGTGTGTGTGGTGGAGATGTGTAAGTTTATTTTATGTGTATGAATGTTTTGCCTGCATGTATGTGTATGTGCACCAGGTGTCCATAGGGGGCAGAAGAGGATATTGGATCCCCTGGAACCAGAGTTTACTAAGGTCCTAAGCCACCAAGTGGGTGCTGGGAACTGAACCCAGGTCCTCTGCAAGAGCAGCCAGTGGTTTTTAACTGCTGGGCCATCTTCACCCCCCCACCCCCGGGATTCACTCTCATCCCAGCAGAGGCAGATTCCAGCAGGGTCTTGAAATTGGAAGCATTATTCTCTCCTGAGCAAAGTACTGGCTGATAGGTCCATGGAGAGCAGGGACAAGAATACGGGGGGGGGGGGGGGGGGGGGGGGGGGGGGGGGGGGGGGGGGGGGGGGGGGGGGGGGGAGTAAGCCATCTGGTGTCATTTGAGGAAGACATTTCTGAGACTAGGATACCCCTTGATCCAGCCAAATTTCATCTAGCAAAATACTGTCTTTTCAGACTGGAAGAGACCACACAGCAGCCGAGAGTGCCTTGCCAGCTGCAGGCAAGTGGTCTTGCACATGCTTCCCTTTGGTTACCTTAAATGAGTTCAGAAGTGAACTGCACGATGCCATGTGATAGTTAAAACTTAGTATCACACACACCAAAAGGCAGGAGGGGAGGGAGACTTCCCCCTCCATGAATCCTTGAAGTAACAGCTTAATTTGAAAGACAGACACTATTGAATTAGTCTTGAAGGCAACTGAGTTCTTTATTGCTGAAGGACATAAACAGAATGGCCCTTTCATCTTTAGAGCAGGGACCCATGTACTGGGGGTGAGGGGGGGTGGAATCTATCAATGGGACAAAAGGATTATTATCAATGAGACAACAATGATTTGCTCATTAAATTTTTCTATAAAATTAGAAATTGCAATCAAGGTCCTGTGTGAATGTTAAAAAAGTGATTCTTCAACCTTTTTGCTAGCCTGGGATCTCCAGGGTTCCTTTCCACCTCTTTTCCCAGTCTCCAGCCCCACCACTGACCGCAGCTGAGACTTGCTAGCCTTGCCCTGCCGACCCAGCCTTGAGTGATGGCTTTCGTTCCTATTCAGGCAGCCTCTACAAGCGGCCTGCATTTCTGCAGTAACCTGACCTCCCAAGTCCATTGGCGCCAATGGTAGGGAGGTGTGAGCGCAGGTGCCCAAGGAGGCCAGCAGAGGGCGCCAGAAGTGCAGGGAATTGAGAGCCACTTGATAGCAATGCTGGGAGCTGGGCTCCAGTCCTCTGAGGATCTGTGCAATCTCAAACTCCCACTGCCTCTTTCTGGGACAGAGCCTCCTGTAGCCCAGGCTGGCATTACAGGCTTACTCTACCATACTTAGCATTCAAAAACAAAACAGATTTTAATGAATTTAGACACGTCTCATCTTTGGAAATTTCTCTAAAAGACCTTTAGCTGGAAGTTTGTAATAGAGTTAGTTGCAAGGAGCCTGCAATGCCCTTTGTCCCGTGACCTTAAGTATAGGACTAATCTGGCCTCTAGCAGCTCCAGCTGAGACCGCATGTGGAACAGCAACAAAAGAAGTCCCTTAGTAATACTTTGCCACAAGTAGAACCTCTCAGCTTTATTTTAGTAATGTTTCCCTTGCTACCATAGCTGCGCATGGCTGTTTTCTTTCCCTCAACGGGTCATCCTGGCTGTCCTGGAACTCACTCTGTAGACCAGGCTGTTCTCAGACTCACAGACATCACCTGCCTCTGCTTCTCTGGTGCTGAGTATTAAAGGCGTGCACCACCTCCCCAAGCATTATGTTCTTTTTTGGGACCAGGTTTCATGTAGCTTTTGAGCCTGTCTGACCTCGAACTCACAGAGATCTGCCTGTCTGCCTCCTGAGTGCTGGGACCACTGCCCAGCGATTCGTGCATTCTTGGCGTTTATTCTGAGATTAACTGAAATACAGCCTGGTCATCTGAAAGGAGAAACAGTATAGTATGTCCTTGTGGACTCGCGTATAAAGTGATTTACTCAGGCAAACAAACAAATGGCTCCTACACTGGCCTTTGAACTGTCAGTAGTGAGCACTGCTTCTGGGGTTTGGGAAGGAAGTTTAGAAAGGCTTTTTCTCAATGTTTAGGATCACTGAGGGGGGGAAAAAAAGCCAGGTGCATCCAAGATCTGATTTCAAGGCGAGATTTACTGCTTGACAAACACAATGGTGATACTGGGTCTTAACAGAAAAATGACATCAGATACACCAGAAAACATGCTGGAATAGAAGCCAGTTTGACACAGAACAGGCTATTGGGAGCAAGGAGGCATGACAGTACACAGGGGTACATCAAGAACACACTTTGAATGATGTTTTGCTTGAATTGGCCCTTGAGATGTAAAATTTTCATACTTGGCCTGGGCTCTGACCTTAGTGTCGCCTCTGACACTTCATATGTAAATGAATTCTGATGGGGATGTTTACTCGCATGTGGAATTCAAAACTCAATGCTTTAAATACGAAATCTGGCTTGACACATGATAGATACTATTCAAAGTTGTATATTTAAATTGAAGAAATGTTTGTGAACTATTTCTACTGGGGAAAATGTATTAAATTAAAATAACTTAAAAACAACACGAAGTGGTGTGGTCTGTTGACCTGGCAGGTCAAGTCAGGTCTGAGCTGTGTGTGTCACTGTCTGTCACTGCTGGAACTTTACCACTGTGCTGGGGAGCATAGCTTGTCAGCATTTTGTCAATAAAGTGACAGCTTCAGAGTTAAGCTGCACACGAAGTTCTTAAGGTAGCTTAGCTGTGGGCCCAGTTTCAAGTAGCAGAACCCCCACTATGTGCAGACCGACCTTCCTTCTTACTGCTGAGTTCAAGGCTCTTGGGATGGCACAGGTGTCGAGAGTTGATCTGTTCAAATGCACCGAGCGTGGCTGGCATCTCGAACTTGCCACTCCCGTTTTCGGTTAAATCTTTTCACATAGCTGCTGCTACCCCTGAGCAGTCCGTCTCCTGGACGCAGGCGCCCTCTCAGGACCTGGAGCAGAGCACTAGGGAGCTGCCGTCTCTTATGGTAGATGTGGCCCATCACAATATACCGGCTTCCTGAACAAAAGAACCCGAGGAGAAACGAGGTCATTTAAATGCCAAGAAACGGTGAAATCTGAGCTTGATTCTTTTTTAATTTATTTTTATTTTATGTTCATTGGCGTTTTGTCTGCAGGTGTGTGTCTGTTGTGACAGGTCCCCTGGAACTGAAGTTACAGACAGGTGTGAGCTGCCATGTGGGTGCTGGGAATTGAACCCAGGTCCTCTAGAAGAGCAGGTCCTCTGGAAGAGCAGTCAATGTTCTTAACCACTGAGCCATCTCTCCAGCCCCTGAGCTTGACTCTATGCATATAGCAATTTATCTAACCTACAGGCCACAAGTGGAAAATCTATAGAAAAGATAACCTGCAGACAGCCAACATCTCTAGAAGAAAGCCCCAGAACATCTCTCGGAAGAAATGAAGAAGAGGTATCCCCAACACGGCCACCAACCCCAAAAAGGCCTTTTTCAACCCGGTGCTGTGCAGTAGACCCCCTTAGTCACTTTTGAAAATGGTGTTCTGTCAGGAATCTATGTGTTAACATATCAGTGTTTGGGACGTTTTGGGTTTTTTTGTTTTGGTTTGTTCCCAGTTGGTTTTTCGAGGTAGTGTGTATCTGTGTAGTCTTGGCTGCCCTGGTACCAAGCTGGCTTCGAACTTCTGTAGATTCACTTGCCTCTGCCTCCCGAGTGCCGAGACTAAAGGCATGCACCACCATGCCCACCATTTATTGTTTTTTGGTGAGTTTTTTTTTCCCCCTTCCTTTTGAAGAGTTATATTACCCAAAGCTGGCTTTGAACTCCATATAAGTGGAATGACCTTGAAGTTCTGATCCTCCTGCCTCCAAATCCCTCCTGGGTGCTGGAGATGCAGGTATACACTACCAATCCTGGCCTGTTTTGTGCCAATCGCTCTTCTCATATTTATGGAGAGCTGAAATGTGCTGTAATGTAAATTCTGTTGGTTACACTACTGTTCCACAAAGCTGGGATTGAGCCCCACCAGTAACCCAGCATGTATTGAAGCAGGAGGTTTGCCATGAGTTTGAGGCCAGCCTGGGCTCCATATCAACAGGCTGTCTCAATCTTGCCTGGCATGTGTGAGGCCCTACTCAATTCCTAGTCTTGGGGGGGGCGGGGGCACTTAGAGGGAGTGGTGGCCAAGAGAAACGGCGCTGCAGCATTTAGGTCCCCAACAGCAGTACAAAGGACACCTTTAATCCCAGCATTGGAGGGGGGGGGCAGAGGCAGGCGGATCTCGAGGCCAGCCTGGTCTACAAAGTGAGTTCCAGGACGGACAGGGCTACAGAGAAACCCTGTCTCGAAAAAACTAAACGAAGGACATGTATGAGCTGGTCTTTTGGGTCAGTTTCGATACCAGGCTTAAATTCTGGACACGGCTTATGGCAATTGGAAGAGTCCAGGGCTAGTATGTGCACGCGGAAGAAAAAGCCGTCGGGAGTGATGTAGAGGCGGCTCAACTTGTACAGCCCGTCGGGGTCCACCAGTAGAGTCACCAGCCGCAGGCCCGCGCCCAGCACGTCCACGTCGTGCACGATTCCATTCACGGCTACTTTGGGGAAACGGGATTTGGAGAAAAGCATTACAACTAGCGCCAGGGTGGGGAGGGGCGCGCGTGTTCCCGACAGGGTGGGTGCGCTCACCAAACTCGCTGGTGCAGAAGGCCTCGTGCTCGTCCGCGTCCGCGCTGCAGGCGCGCGCGCAGGACTGGGTCTCCAGCTCGGCGTCCCCGGGCGGCAGCGCCTGCGGGGTCCCGGAGGGCTGCGCGGCGGCGCGCGGCCGGTTCGGGTGGGCGTGGCCGGCGGCGCGCGAGGTCTGGGGCCGCGGGGCCCGAGAGCGCGCGCGCCGCGGGGCGTCCTCGGGCGGGGACGCGCGGTTCTCCGCCTGAACGAGGCGCGGGCCGGGGAGCCCTGCGGGCGCGCGCGCCGCGTCCCGGAAGCCGGCGCGGTTGTCAGCAGGCGGCGAGGGCTTCCGGCGCCGGGGCTCGGGCCAGGCGCGCGGGCCAGTGTCCGCGGCTCGCGACCGGCGCGCGAACTCGGGCAGCGGCTGCGCGCGCGGCCCCGGCGTCTCCCGGGCGCCTGGCTTTCGGTGCGGCGGCGGGGCTGCGGGAGAGAGCGAGGCGGTGAGCCCGGGGAAGGCGCGACGGGAGCAGAGGAAGCTCGGAGCGAGCACCTGCAGGAGCGCCGCACGGCCGGGCCACCGCCTGCAGCAGCACCAGGCCTCAGCAGGAGGCTGGCTGTAGGTTCGAGGTCAACCTGGGCTACGGTGTCAAACGATCATAAGAATAAACAAGTAAATCCAAGAATGGAGCTAAGGAACTTTGCCAAATCTTTTCAAATTACAGTCTTCTATTTATTCTAGAGCTAAATACTTCGGGTAACATTGATTAAACTTCTGTCTTTACCCTTCAATACAACACACACACACACACACACACACACACACACACACACCTTTTTGCTATTTACCAGTTTGTTGAGAAAGTAACAAGAGCAAGCCCCAAGGAGAAACGTCTCGAGTTACAGGTTTCTCCTAATTGTTTAAGCGCCCCTGACAACAGCTATTTGGTTTTCCCATCCGTGTTTACACTGTCACCTTCCTCTCCCGCAGCATCAAGCATTTGAGGGGATTTTTAGCTGGCTTCTTGGACACCACTTACTAGTAAACAACAGCTTAGAACGGGTTTTTAAAGGTTGGCTGGGAGGCAAAGACCCCTGGCTAAGTATAAAAGCATACATTAGCCTATTACCCCTCCCCATTAGAAAATCTCCCAAATACCATGAAGACACTTTTTTTTTTTAAAGTTATTAATGATTTCCCCCAGCTCTGCATACAGGTTGGTGCACAAACTTCAGCCAGCTTGAAATCTGGGCAACTTTCCATGCACAGTTACACAATATCACCTCCCAGTGCCCCTCCAGCCAAGCACAGCCCAGAGCCTACTTTTCCCTCCGTTTGCATTAAAGAGCTTGGTCTGCCCCTTGAAGCTTTGACAACGTGTCTTGCCAGCTTAAAAAAAAAAAAAATCTTGAAAAATCGACTTTCTCCCAGTAGGAATGGCTAGTTATACAGTCTGTGTTTTTGCAAAGCCATTGATTCTAACTTCCTACATTAAACCGGCACATTGTGCACAGCCAAATAAAGTTCTGGTAGCTATCCAACTCCTGACTGTCAACTGTTGACCTCAACTGCTTCCCCACTGATATTACCATCTGTTGTGTTGTCATGGGGAAGATGGTTTGATATTCGGGTTAAATGCCACTGAAGTCCTTCAATTTCCATATGGAGAAAAAAAAAACTAAAATAAATTGCTCCGTGAGATGTAGAAGCTGTTTTTCCCAGACATAGTGAAATGAACAAAACATCCTAACAAAAGCAAAACAAATCATCACCTCGCCGAGACTCCCGATTTGTGCCTGTGTGTGAGTGATGAGTGCCTAAGTGTGTGTGGTGTGTGTGTGTGTGTGTGTGTGTGATACCACAGGTTCAGGTACACCAGAGGCTATACCGGAGCTGCTGGAGAGGGGCGGGATGCGGGATGCCCGGGCTATCGCACCATCGGTGGCCTGTGTCACCATGCCTAGCCTAGGAGCCTGTCCACAGCGAGCCGCGACCCCTTTTGACACTTTCCCTCCTCTGGGACGCAGCTATTTAACATGCAAAGTTTTCTCCAGCCTGCCTGGCTCGCACGCGATCATTTCAGCAGCTGAACCCGCGTCTTTGCTTTCGAAAGGGCTGCCAAGGAACATGAAATCTTGGGAGACCCTTGTCGCTGCTCGCTGGCACGCACGCAGACCCGGAGTCGCCAGTCCCGCAGGCTCTGACCCTTGGCTCGTCCCTCCCTGCATCGCGCCCTTTTCCCGGTCCCTGGGGCGCTGCGTTTCAGCGACCTCACCTTTTCTTTCCGCCACCGGGGCTTCGGGGGACCATCCGATGATCAAACAGAGAAGCCAGAGGGCTCGAGCTGTCATTTTTGTAGACAGGGTTCCCAGGGCTGGAAAACGCAGCAAGGGCTTTGGCTCGCTTCCTCTCCCCCCACCCCTTCTCCACACCCCCCACCCCCGTTCATGCTAATGAGGGGCAGCCTTTGGGGAAACGGGCATCTCTGGCTGCACAGACCATTGAAACAAAACCGAGCGGCGGGGATCTCGCCCTCTTCCCGAAGAGGGTCGGATGTGTGGTCCGGACTGGGATCTGTGGGCCCGAAGAACACCACCGCCTTGAGCTCTGGCTTTGGATGGGTGGTGTGCTTGGCCTGAGGTGACAGGGCGAAGGGAGAGTGAGGGTTTTGAGGGAACTGAAGGGACGGGATGAAGGAAAGTGAGTGATGAAGTCAACAACAAATAAATCAGGGCTTAGAATAGCTTGGGCTTGTGGAGGGGAGGGGACTCCAGATGACAAAAAACGCATTCCAGAACGCGTGAGGCAATTGCCAGACAAACCAAGTTTGGCAAAGCTGTTTGACTGTATGTGCAATCTTGATATTCTAGAACCAGAAACGGGGGGGCGGGGGGACCTTGAAAATGTTTTTCTTGCCAGCCCTGTCCTCCTCCTTTTCCTCCTCCTCCTCTCTCTTCTCCCTCTCTTTCCTCCATCCAACCATTGCTGCCTGGTATTCATTTGACCAGATGCAAAGTGTATATTGAATGCGTAAAGATCGTCAACCCATCTTTCCGATTCCGGGGGCATCTCACGGCTTGGGAAAAGGCCGAGGTTTTATTTCTAAGAAAAGCAAATTATTTTCCTGCTTATGTCCAACTTCCTGACACAGCATCTCACCTCGATCGATCAGGAGTTAAGAAAGGCCCCCTTTCTCTTGAATGAAATAAAACCAGCATTTGCCAAGGGAAGCATGCGGGGATCACATCCCCAGACCAAGTCCGAAGCCTCGGGGATTACATCTCATTTCACTTCAAACCTAACCGGAAGCAGGAATGCTCTGAGATGAAGGTGAATGTGTGAGGTACCCAAGGTTACAGAAGGAAGGCTCAGAGTTCTGTGGCACTGGCATCCGGGGGCCAGAAAACACAGTGCTGGTGCCCTGGGTAGCAGACGCTAAGGCCCTGATCTCAGAAATGGCACGGAGAAGCTAGAGTCGGAACACCTGTTCCGGTGCAGAGAGAGCAAGGGCTTCATTGTGTCTGAGTTCCTTTGAAGGACCTAAGGAGAGGCAGCTATTGGCCGACCTATCGGTAACATTTTAGGAGGCAGGAGTTCTGGAGCTACTGGCTCAACTTTAGTTTCCAAAGGAATATTCTAGGGGATGTAGCTCCGTTAGTAAAACGCTCACCTAGCATGGTGGAGCGTATGCCCGGAACCCCGACACGCTGAACCAGAGGCAGGATGATTAGGGGTTTAAGGACATCCTCAGCTGCACAGGGAGGGAGTTCAAGACCAGCCTGGGATACACAAGACCTTGTCTCAAAAGTATTCACAGCTAGTGTCCCCCAAGAAGCAGGCCATTAAAAAAAAAAAAAAAAAAAAAAAACCCTAGGACTGGAGAAATGGCTTATGGGTTGAGCAGTTACTGTTCTTGCCATTTCAGTTCCCATCACCCACAAGGCAACTGACTCACAGCTGTCAGTTCCAGGGAACCTGACCTTCTTCTGACCTTCTTGGGCTTCTGTGTATTGCACTTGCAACCTCCACACTCAGGCACGTGCACTTACACAAAAACTTAATAAAAATATTGTTTTTCCCTTTTTCGGTTTTTCAAGACAGGATTTCTATGTGTGTAACAGCCCTAACTGTCCTGGAACTAGCCCTTGCTGGCCTTGAACTCACAGGGATCTGCCTGCCTCTGCCTCCAAGTACTGGGATTAAAGGTGTGTGCCACCACCACTCAAGTGAATATTTTAAAAGTCTAAACTGGTGTGGGAAGTCCTTCTATGTGTTGCTTTTATTAGTTAATAAATAAAGAAGCTGCTTTTGGCCAATGGCTTAACAGAATGTAACCAGGCTGTATAGAGAGAGTAGGCAGAGTCAGAGAGAAGTCATAGTCCCACTAGAGACAGAGGCCGGAAATTGACCTGGTAAGCAGCAGCCTCATGGCGACACACAGATGAATGAAGATGGGTTAATTTAAGTTATGAGTTAGCTGGAAATATGCTTAAGTTATTGGCCAAACCGTATTTCAGATAATATGGTTTCTGAGTGATTATTTCGGGGCTGAGCAGCCAGGAACAAACAAGCAGCCTCTTACAACACTAAACCAAAATATAGAAATCGGACTGCAGACAGAATGGAGGGTTTGTAAGCGTGAGCTGCTGGCTGCTTGGGTGAAAGCGGTACTGGCCAGGAAGAGACCCGAAGAGGGAAACTGTAGAACAGGATCCGAAAATGGGTCGACAGTGTTCTGAGGGCTGCAGAGAGGTGAAGGGGTGGGAGGGGGACAGTTTAATCATGAGCGCTTGTCAAACATGCATGACATCATATAGAAAGAGCTAACGGAAACAAGAGTAAACAGCCAGGCAGTGGTGGCACACACCTTTAGTCCTCACACCCCAGAGGAAGCAGAGACAGGTGAACCTCTGTGAGTTCAAGGCCAGCCTGGTCTACCGAGTGAGTTCCAGGAAAGCCAGGGTTACACAGGGTTACTTCTCGAAGACAAAACAAAATAAAAACGAATAGAAAAGAGAACTGGAAATGTTGGAAATATGACTCAGTGATTAAGATCACTTGGATCCCAGCATTCACTTGTGGGCTCACGCCATCTGTAACTCCAGTTCCAGGGGATCTGACGCCATCTTCTGGCTGCTGCTGGTACTGACTGTGCATGGTACACAGACATGGGAGCAAAACTTGTACACACAATTTTAAAAAAGAAAAAAAAAATAGCCTCTCCAGTCACGCCAGCCTTGTGTTCATGATTTGCTGGCTCCCAACCACCAAGCCAGGCAACCACCTTTGCTTTCCAGTTCTGGGTGCTGGGATTCTAGATGTGAGTTGACCTAATTCTCTCATGTGTTTTGTTTTTGTTTTTTGTTTTTTCCCATGCCAAGTGGAATTAGGCTTAAGGTTTCTCAGTTACAACCACATCTTAGACATGCCTTCCTGAGACTACATTCAAGTCACCCAGATCCGGTTTGAGGTATTTCTGGAATTCTATATCAGTCATGGGAATACCCACAGTTCACACCCAGAGACACAGAGTATGTCAAGGTATCCCCCAGGGTTCTTAGAGCCACCCAGGATGGCACCAACTGAGAGAACTTTCCAGAATCCAATGCCAGCTCTTGGCCAGTGTGCTGATTAGACAAGCTAGAGATACCTAGGAAGACAGTCTCAATTAAGGGCATTGTCTCCATCAGATTGACCTGTGGGAATCTATGGGTCATATTCTAGATTTAACAATTGATATGGGAGGACCCAGCTCACTGGGGAGGGCGTGCTTCCCCAGGCAGGTGTCCAAGCTGTCTAAGAAAGCAAGCTGAGCAAACTTTGGGGAGCCGGCTAGCAAGCAGTATGTGGGGCTCTAACCCATGACCCTGAGGTTAAGAGCCTCATGCTCCATGGACTGAGCCTGGTGGGACAGTGCTTTTGTACACTGTAAAGATTTGTCACTCGTATTGGTTTAATAAAGCATTGATTGGCCAGTAACCAGGCAGGAAGTGTGGGTGGGACAATCAGAGTAAGAGATTTCTGGGAAGAGGAAAGGCCGTGACAATAGTTACCAGCCAGACGCAGAGGAAGCAAGGTGGGTACACCATACTGAGAAAAGGTACTGCCACGTGGCAGAGCATAAATAAGGAAAATGCATCAGCTTTAAGTGGAAAAGCTAGTTGATGATAAGCCTGAGCTAATAGGCCAAACAGTTTTAATTAATAAAAGTCTCTGTGTGTTTCTTTGGGACTGAGCCACTGCCGGACCAGGCAGGACAGAAACTTCCTTCTACAAAGCACTGTTTCTCCATAGCCTCTGCTTCAGTTTCTGCATCAAGGTTTCTGCCTGACTTCCCCGTGGACTGTTACCTGAAGGTGTACGAGGAAACCAATTCTTTTCACCCTCTGTTGCTTTTTGGTCAGTGTTTTTATCAAAAAACAACAGAAACCAAACTAAAATAGGCAGTGTCGGGTTTGTAGCCTCGTAAGTCAACTAGGGCTAGGGAGGGATCTCAGTGGTAGAGCACTTGGCTGGCATCAGTAAGGCCCTGGGTTCGATACCCAATATCACAAAAAAAGTTCTTGCTAGCCATGGTGGACCATGCCTATAATCCTTGCACTGCGAGCAGAGGTGACGGAATTGTCATAGGTTCAAGGACAGCCTGGTTTACATAGCAAATTCCAGACCAGTCACCAGTCAAGGCTACCTGGTAAGATCCTGTCTCAAAAGAATAAGAAAGAGAGGAGAAGGAGGAGGAGGAGGAGGAGGAGGAGGAGGAGGAGGAGGAGGAGGAGGAGGAGGAGGAGGAGGAGGAGGAGGAGGAGGCTAAATCCACTAATGGTTGGAGTCAAAGAGTTCAAATGGGTTGATCTACTTAGAATATCTATGAGCTTCTATTTTTATTTTATTTTATGTATATGGGCATTGTTGTAATTAAAACAACAACAAACGCCAGTAAGAGAAGTCTCACCATGCAACAGGGCTCACATGGAAGGTTTATGGGAAGAGGAGGGAGAAGGAGACAGAGCAGGGGGGGGGGGCAAAAACTACTTCCTGGAAACAAGAGCTGCTGAAGAGAGGGGAGGGAGGGGAGCAAGGAGAGAGAGACAAAAAGAGGAAGAGGTGGGAGGTGGCCTTTTAAATGGGAAGGCAGCGAACAAGCAGCTGAGGACGTATCCTGTCAGGACTCCAAGGGCAGACCAATACAGATGGCTGAATATTAACATTCCTCTCTTTTATTATAAAAAAGGTTAGGCGTTAGAAAGGGGTAACAGGTGAGGTGGGGATGATGTGTTCTCGAGATGCTGACCTGAGGGTGTCACAATCTTTGGGGGGGGCATGGGAAAACTGGGGCGCTGACCATGACCTGGGGTAGCTGGCTGTTTCATTCCACTGTCCAGGCTCTGGAACTGTCAGGTGCTGCTTGGACCTGGCAAAATGCTGTTTGAGGTGGGTCCAAGTCCACGGCCTGGATCTGAAGGCACTTGATCCTTTCCCACCACCGCGGCATAGCCTGGACACCCTCTTTCTAGCCAATTTACCAGGAGACACAGGTGGTTGGTTACCGAGGGCAGTCATTGTAGAGTTGGTACCTTTTAAATAAATAGAATGTAATGTAAATAAAATAAAATACGTAATGTAAAGAGTTACATTAGAGGCCGGGCGGTGTTGGCGCATGCCTTTAATCCCAGCACTCGGGAGGCAGAGCAGGCGGATCTCTGTGAGTTAGAGGCCAGCCTGATCTACAAGAGCTAGTTCCAGGACAGGAACCAAAAAGCTATGGAGAAACCCTGTCTCNCAGGCGGATCTCTGTGAGTTAGAGGCCAGCCTGATCTACAAGAGCTAGTTCCAGGACAGGAACCAAAAAGCTATGGAGAAACCCTGTCTCGGAAAAAAAAAAAAAAAAAGAGTTACATTAGAATCTGTTCTGTAAGTCTCTTTTCTGAATCTGGGGGACGTGGATACCTCTCAGGTGCTGCTGGTTCTCACCACCTTGACATGTTTGGTGGTCTTGTACCTCCAGCTCTGTGGCTAACAGTTGGTAGTCCTGTAACAATAGCTGATTAGTTGTTTGAGCAGAGATTTTTGAATGTATTGTTGAAGATACATAGAGAAGAAACTGACAAAGCAGGGTGTGATTGTTAAAGACAGGAAAACAAGGAGAAGGGTCAGGAAGAAAAGCATCCACTTCCATAGGGGTTCCCAATCCAGGAGAAAGCAGGTTTTAAAGCAATGAAGAAGAAAATGGAGAATTCCTTCTCTGTTTCCTGACTGTCTGGTCCAAGGTATACTGAGGCCAGATTTTCTTTAAAAGGAGTGGTCAGTGGGTCTCCAAAAGACATCCCAATGGGAGCAAGGAGGTGTAGGACGGTTCCCGAGGATCAGGCAGAGGAAGACAGAGAAAGAAGATCCAAGGCCTAAATACACTGGCATTCCGGGGACTCAGGGGGATCAGACAGAGTGGGCACAAGCTGTTTCAGTACATCGTACATCGTCACTCAAGAGCAGACACCAAGGGCTCTGAGCCCAAGAGAGACACAGTCGCCTGCTACCAGGACTTTGCGGAAAGCCAGAAGGCGAGGAGAAGACTGTGCTCGAGAGAGGAAGCCTCACACCCGGGGGAACGAATGGGCAGAGGTGGATAACCCTGCCAGAGAATGGAAGACAAAGCCTTCAGCGAAGGAGAAAGCAGGTTTGTTACAGGTGGAAGACAGCGAATCAGAAAGCAATATCCAAGGGATATTGGGCCAGATCTAACCACAAAGATGAGTTTAAAGTCCTGAAACCAAGCACTAGGTGCAAAAATTGGAGGTATAAATGATGTCAAAGTTCCCATGAGTGAGGCAGATAAGTGAGACCCAAGAGTCTGTAGTTCCTAGCATCCCAGGAATTCAGAGAGGGTTGATTTGGAGAAGGCACAGGCTGCCTCAGTGATTTGTCAAAGAGCAGGGGCCAAGGGCTCTCAGCCCAGAGACCGTGATTACCAGGGCTTAACGAGACCGAAAGGCGAGAGACCACAGAGAGATGAGTCCTCACTGGTAGAAAACGGCCGGAGGTGAGAAGAGAGAGCTCACCTCTAGTGCCCGTGTTAGGTGGAAGGGCCCTGTGATCTGTTAGTTGGAAAAGCAAGGTCATTTGTGGACGGGATTCCAGTGTCCCAGCTTGCCTCAGACAGCCTGCGGGCAGAAAGAAACACCAGGAGAGCTTTTCCTGGTCACGGAACCAATGTCGTTATTTTAAAACGCTGCGAAAAGCCAGGCAGTGGTGGCACGTGTCTTTAATCCCAGCACTCAGGAGGCAGAGGCAGGTGGATCCCTGTGAGTTCGAGACCAGCCTGGTCTACAAAGGGAGTTACAGGACAGGCTCCAAAACCTACAGAGAAACCCTGTCTCGAAAAAACAAAAACAAAACTAAGCAAACAAAAAAATGCAGTGAAAAGGCCTGGCGGTGGTGGTGCACGCCTTTAATCCCAGCACTTGGGAGGAAGAACCAGGTGGATCTCTGAATTCGAGGTCACCCTGGTCTACAGAACGAGTTCCAGGATAGGCCCCAAAGCTGCACAGAGAGAACCTGTCTCGAAAAACAAAACAGAGCAAAACAACAACAACAAAATGCTGTGAAGAGAAGTCACGCCATGTAACAAAGCTCACATGTGAGGGTTATAGGAAGAGGAGAGAGAAAGGGTGAGGGTGGGGGGGATAGTAGGTGAGCAGGGCCCACCTTTTAAAAGGGAACGTAGCAAATGTGCGCAGAAGGTGCTCTTAGTGGCTGCAGCTGAGGACATAGTTGTCAGGACCCTAAGGGCAGGCCAGCACAGATGCCTGAATACTAACAGGTGTCGCCTGCACGTATCTATGTGCACCACGTGCGTGCCTGCTGCCTGAGGAGGCCAGAAGAGGGTGTTAGAGCCCTCGGGAACTCCGGTTACATTGATGAGCTGCCCTCTAGGTGCTGGGATTCGAACTTTGATCCTCTGGAAGAGCAGTAGGTGCTCCTACCTGCTAACCCATCTATCTACCCAATATTGGTTTCTTTGTTTACAGTGAGAAAGTGACCGGAGTAGATTCCTGCCTAGAAATAAGTCCTGCTGGGGGAACGAGTCAAGCTCCAGCACTCAGGAGGTTGAGGAAGGAATGGCCCACATTCACGGCGAGCTGGGGCTGCATAATAAATTCAAGGGAACCTTGGAATGTGTAATGAGACCCTGTTTCTAAAGAAAAGAAAATACTTTTCCTTTCCATTGTTTACCCTCAAGCTGTTTCGTAATAGACCCCAGAGCACGGAGTCGCTCCCGTGCTTGGAATGTGTTGGTCTCCCAGGGCCTCTCCTGTGTTCACCTGGGTACTGATATTCTGTATTCGGGTCCGCAGGAAGAACCCCAGGGCCTGTTTCCCTTCCCCGTGACAATGTCTGGTGTTGGAGTGTACCTTCTACTTGGCAAATATTTGTCGAACATGTATTATGTTCTGGAATTTGCCTAGAGATAGAAATGTCTTGGTTTCCTGAGCTTTGTGGGTCACACCTGCACTTACCGTAATGAGGCAGAGCAGCCCTTGGAGGGTCCCCACAAACCCCCATAGCTTCGGGATGAGAGTGAGTCACCAGAAAAATCACAGCATCTGAGGAATGAGACTTGAGTCACCCCCATAATCTCTAAGGAGGAGAAAGAAGTGCACTGGAGATTAAGTTTGATCACATGGCCAGGGATTTCATTAGTCATGCCGCCTCCAGAGGGGAACCGCAACACAATCTCTAAACTCTAGAAGTCCAGTGAAGCTTCTCTGATGCTAAGCTAATCCGTGAGGTCAGTACTCAGAAACTGATTTTGCTACTCAGGCCTAGTGGTGCACACCTTTGATCTCAGCCCTTGGGAGGCAGAGGCAGGAGTTTGAGCCAGCCAGGTCTATATAGTGAGCCCTTGTTTAAAAGAAAAAAGAAAAGAAAAGAAAAAAAAATGCTTCCCACTCAGCCCCCTAGAGGTAGCAGGATTGAAACTTGGCAGCCCTGTCTAGGGGTGTCATTCAGTTGGGAGAGCGAAGGTCTAGCATGATGCACAAGGCCCTGGGTTCAATCCCCAGCACTCTACTCAACACAGAGTGATGGACCATGCCCCTAATCCCAGCACTCAGAAGACAGCAGCTGAGAGCTGAAGGTCATGTCATCTTGTGTACAGTGAGTTTGAGGCCAGCTGGGCTACAAGAAATGCTGTCTCAAGAAAAACATTGGGAAAGAAGTAGGAAGAGGGATGAGGAGTGGAGGATGGACCTGGGAGGAGTCAGAGGAGTGGGGAGGGTGGATCCCCAAATTCACTGTATGCAGGTTTGAAATTCTCAAAGAATTAATAAAAATATTTGTGAGACAGGATTGCACTACACAGCCCTAACTGTCCTGGAACTCACAATGTAGACCAGGATGGCCTCAAAGGCAGAGAAAATCTACTTGTCTCTAACCCCCAAGGGTTAGGAGTAAAGTTGTACACAATGTCGTTTTTTTTAAAAAGTCAAAGAACCAGGCGTAGGGTGGTGCTCACCTTTAATGCCAGCACTTGGGAAGAGACAAGCAGATCCCTGAGTTTGAGGACAGCCTGGTCTACATTCATCTCTGCCGGCACCCCAAAGATGAAACACAGTCCCGCTTAGCATACGACGGTACCCACACCGTACCACACACACCACGGGATGATTGCCTGTAAAATTAGACTTTTCACGCAGAGCTCCGGCTTCCCTTTCTCTTGGGTCATCATTCAGGAGAGTGGTTGTTTGAGCAACCTCTAAATCATGTTCGTACTGTGCTGTCAGAGCACCTCCAGTGGGCCAAGAGCCGGCAGGGCAGCAAACTCCAAGTTAGGATCTCTAGCGAGCTTTCTGGGAAGCCACAGGAAAGGCTTCTGAGGCTGCAGTTACACCTGGCGGAAGACTAGATTTTTGCCTACCCTTGATAGTCACTTTGTAGCCACGGCACAATGAGGATGTTTTCACACAGGCGCCAGATCTCTGGGCCAGTTAGGAGTGTTGGGCTTGGATGTGGGAGCCATCACACAGGCCCCCGAACTTCTCCGGGCCAGCTGGTGTCGGGATCTAAAGCCCCAACATAAAAACTACCTTTCCTTAACTGGACTTGTACGGAGGCGCGGGAAATAATGAGTCACAGTTCACACAGCAATATCGAAAGGGCATCTCAGGCTTCATTCATTCCTGAAGATCTACCTGTGGTTACCCTTCAAACCTTTTATTCCCCCCCAGGTAAACCAAGGTGGAAACTCATTAATATTCTCTTGCCGGGGATGCGGGAGTACGGTCCCACCGGCAACTTAGTCACCAGCTTGGAACCTACACTTCTTCCCAGGCGATCTACATAGTAACAAAGACAAGGAGCGGTCCATCCTGCTGAGTCTTTTGTTAGGTGGCTACAGGTGTCTGGCAGGATAGCAGCTGCCCTTGGAAACTAAGCATGGCCAGAGAACCTGGCTGCAAATATGGGCCTACAAGTTGGGCCCCACATATTGTACTTGATAGGTCCTTTGTTGGCATGGAACAGGAGGGGTACACCTCCATGCCCAGGGTAGCTACACACTTCTCAAACTCGCCCGTCAAGTGGGCACTTTACAAACGTCTTCCCGTTCCACCATCTCCCACCAGGACTAGTTTGAACAATGCCTACAGAGCTCTCTCTGCTCGGCCATCTCAGCAATCCTTCTAGAAGAGTCCATGCTCTGTGACTGAGCATAATCTTTTCTTTCCTCTTTTTTTAAAAACAAACAAACAAACAAACAAAAAAAACCAGGATCTCTGGCTAGCACTCTGCCTCTGCCTCCCAAGTACTGGGATTAAAGGCGGCCCGTCCGGCCCCCGGTGCCCTGTGGTTTCTTAATTTGGCACGGAGAAGCTACTGTCTGTACTGGCCTGCCCTTAAGTTTCTGACAGGATAAGTCCTCAGCTGCAGCCACTAAGAGCACCTCCTGTGCACATTCACTACCTTCCCTTTTAAATGGTCCCTGCCCATCTCCCTTTCTCTCTCTCTCTCTCTCTCTCTCTCTCTCTCTCTCTCTCTCTCTCTCTCTCCCCCCCTGCTGCTCCTATCCCCTAGCCCCCTCTCTCCCCCCCCCCCCCCCCTTTTTTGGCCCCCCCCCCCCCCGCGTGAGCTCTGTTGCCTGCCAGTCTTTCTCTTGAGCACTGCTTTATAAATTACAACAGCGACAAACCTGGAGAGTCAGGGTCCAGTTATAAATCAGGGAGTTGCCTGGCAGGCACTAGAAAATGCAGCTAAACGGAAGCGGGTTATCCTCTCTGGATTGAAAGGGAGGGCACAGGGGCGAATTCTCTATTTCTTTTTAAAGAACAGCCTTTCCAGGGCTACAGAGATAGTTCAGGAGTACTTCCCACCAAGCCCAAAGACCGGAGTTCAAACCCCAGGTGGGAGGGGACTGCAGACCCCCAAAAGTTTCCTCTGGCATCCACATGGATGTCATAGCACATGCATGCCCCCCAAAAGATAGATAAATGTAAATAAAAATAATTCAAGGCCAGGGCTGGAGAGATGGCTCAGCGGTTAAGAGCATTGCCTGCTCTTCCAAAGGTCCTGAGTTCAATTCCCAGCAACCACATGGTGGCTCACAACCATCTGGAATGGAGTCTGGTGCCCTCTTCTGTCTTACAGGCATAAACACAGACAGAACACGCCTATCTAAAATACATATAAATAAATAAAATTAAAAGAGGGAGATAAATTTGGTATATATTATTATTATTTTTGTATTTTTCGAGACAGGGTTTCTCCGTAGTTTTT
>NW_026068028.1:1004474-1018189 GCF_014885135.2 Alexandromys fortis | reverse complement strand
AAAGGAGAGTTGTGCAGTGATGGCGCATGCCTATAATCTCAGTACTTGGGAAGCCGAGGCAGGTGGGTCTCACAGAGTTTGAGGCCAGCCTGGTCTACAGAAAGAGTAACAGGACAGTCAGTGCAATACGGAGAAACCTTGTCATGAATGACCAAAAAAAGAGGACAGTGTCTCATAAAGGACAAGCTGGCCTCCGACTTACTACTTAGCTGAGGATGACCTTGAACTCAAGCTCCTTATACCCTTGCCTCCCAAATGCTGGGCTTAAAAACACACCATCGCTGGACGCGTCCTAGATCTCACTATGTAGACCACACTGGCCTCAAACTCACAGAGATCTGCCTGTCTGCCTCCCAGGAGCTGGGGTTAAAGGTGTGCACCACCACACCACACCCAACAAAACTAATTTTTTAAGTTTGAACAATTACGAATTTGAAAGCCACCAAAAAGCCAAGGAGGTGAAATTTGAAGTAAAATTGTGTTAGTGTCTCTTGTGTTGGGGAAGAAGAGGAAACATGCTTGTAAGTTCAGACAAAATGATGCCATGTTAGAGGTCATGGGTGAGGAAGAGAGAGTGTCAGGTGACAAGGAGGTGGGTGGTGTGAGGGCATCCTGGGCCAGCCTGGCTACGTGGAGGGAACACCAGCAAAGCTCACAAATGCTGCCACAGAGCCAGGAAAGAGCTCTTTGGGACTGGAGATGCCGGTAAAAGTTTCGGGGCTCTGAGTAAAGAGCCAGCTGAGGGACCAGCTCGAGATACAGGCATGAGGGGAAATTAAGACCCTGTCCCTTTCCAAGAGGGATCCATCGCTAAGTGCTGGTCAGGTTCCCCGCAGAAAAGGGACAAGTCCGTCACAAAGGCCTGACAGTAAATCAGAAAAACACTCTCTCCCCTGAGAGGGAGGATTGATTGGAGGTGGTGGAGGTGAGGGGAAGAGAAACGAGGCAGCTTGGCACTCAGAGCCACAAGCTGGGGTACTCACAGACACTCAGCCAAGTCTGCTGACTTTAGCTGAATGAGCTGTGGCGAGCAAGCTGAGAAACATCTGCCAGAGAGGAGCTGGGGTAAGGAGTTCAAGGAGAGGAATGGGGTGGGAAGACGGGGTGGGTCCCGTGGAGAAGACGCCCAGTAAGACAGAGTGTCTGAGGAATCCCCGCCCCTGTCATTCCTGACCGAAACCTTGCGTTTGGTTGGCTAGGAAACAGTATCACTGTCGTCCCCAGTGTCACCCACCAGTAGCAGGCATGAAAGAAACATCACAGTTTATTCTTTTTAATAATACTCATTGTTATTCTTTTTTATGTGAGGATATGTATGTGCATGCAGATGTCTATGGAAGCCAGAAGAGGGCGCCAGATCGCCTGAAGTTTGTAAACTGCCCCTTGGGTGTTGGGAACTGAACTCTGGTCCTCTGGAATAGCAGCAAGTGCTCCTGACCACTAAACCATCTCTCCAGTCCCCAGTTTGGTTTTGTTTTGAAAGTTCCTACTGCAATCCCAGCACTCTGGAGACAGCGGCAGGCGTATCTCTGTGAGTTCAAGACCAGCCTGGTCTGGGGAGTGAATTCCAGGACGACCAGAACTACAAAGAGAAGCTCTTTCTCAAACAAAAAACGAACGGACAAAAAAGAGCAGTACTAATTCCTAACATCTGGGTCATCTCCCTAGGCTGTACAGTTTTTTTTTTTTTTTTTTTTTTAAATCTGGAATGATTACAGACACACAGCAAGTCGCAAAGACGGCACAGAGCGTGCATTTCCACCTCACACCTCGATCCTACGTCATGACCAAGAAGTCAGCCTCGTACACGATGAGAAAATAACGGCATCTTGTTTTCAGGCTCCATTATTTTCTACTCTAACAACCCTTTTCTGTTTTTAGATTCAAATCCAAAGTCAGACAGGGTGACGCACACCAGCAGTCCCAGGCTTAGAAGGGACAGGTGTTCCTGGGTCAGCCTGGGCTACATAAGATCCTTTCTCAAAACAAACAAACAAATGTTTAAAAACCCACAACATTTCATTACTCATAGTACTCCGAGGATAGAACTTTAAATTATGTTTATTAGCTATTGCTGCTTTCCTTTGGGTCAGGATGGGAAGGGAGTGATGCCTATAGGAAACCCTAAGTGAAAAGGTCTACTTGCCAGTTTGTGCTAGATCGTGTGTGTGTGTGTGTGTGTGTGTGTGTGTGTGTGTGTGTCCGCGCACGCGCGCATGCCTCTGCCTCTCAGTGCTGGAATGTAGAGTGTGCACCATCACGCCAAGTTTATTTTTCATTAAAGCCTCAGAAATAAATTCAAGCCTCAAAAAGAAAAAAAAAAAAAAGACAAAACTAAAAATCGGTATTGAGAAGAAAAACAAAGAAAGAGTAAAGTCTCTTTAAATACATAGTTTTTGTTCATTATACTTTAACAAAATTAGACAAAAATGTTTTAAAAGAACAGACATACGATTAAAGGGCAAATCTTTTACTTGAAAGTTCTGCGTAATTTTTAAAATACTCAGCAGCATGAGAAACAATCGACTTTTATATTTTTCGTCTTTTTTTCTTCCAAAAAGATTGGTACGACCCAGATGGGACTCGAACCCACAATCCCCAGCTCCGGAGGCTGATGCCTTATCCATTAGGCCACTGGGTCACCACAAGATCCGGGTTCTCACTCCTTCTCCTTATGTGATGTAATCATCGCGGTCACACCCACTAAGCTCCAGTAGGCCAGCGTGTGATTGCCGTGTGCGCTTGCGCACTCACTGCTGCACCGCAGGAACCTCCAGTGCGCCTGCGCCGCAGCCCAGGTTTGCCGTCTGGCGGGGCCGCCTGATTTTGGACGATCCTTGGCGCTGGAAGGCAAGGGAGAGCGTGTGTCCGCCCTCAGAGGGTTTTTTTTGGGGGGGAAAACTCTTGAGATTGACTTTGTTAGGCTCCTCCTAGAAACTAAAACAGCCCCTGCTGTGCTCTGCAGTCCTAGTCGCTGGCCTCGGGCGGGCCGCAGCAGCCGCCTTTCCCAAACTCCCTTTCCTTTCCTTAAACTCCCTGGGCGGGCTTTCCATCCCCGTTTCCCCATTCTTTCGTGTTTTTTTTTTTTTTTTTTTTTTTTTTTTTATCAGCAAACATTGATTTGGTAACCTATTATGTGCTGCGGACTCTTGGCAGATTCCAGGGTGAACAGGCTTTTCCAGCCCAACTTCTAACCTGCCCTCTTTCCCAATGTCCACTTGACTACACCCCCGCACTCCTTCCCTACACCCCCCCACTCCTTCCCACCTACATTAAAGGGGAATGAACACGGTTTCTTTTTTTTTCGAGACAGGGTTTCTCTGTGGCTTTGGAGCCTGTCCTGGAACTAGCTCTGTAGACCAGGCTGGCCTTGAACTCACAGAGATCCGCCTGCCTCTGCCTCCCGAGTGCTGGGATTAAAGGCGTGCACACCACCATCGCCTGGCCTTGAACACGGTTTCTAAATACAAACTAATACTTTTTAATTTTTGCCCTAAAGGTAGATATCGGATAACAACTGACTTTCTGGTTCTATGTAATTTGTTTACTGCGTGTAAAATGCTACATTGTAGGTTTTTAAAACATTTTCAGAGCTTCCCTGTTCGTGGATAGGTAATCTCCCTTCTTTGCAATGTAATAATACATGTATATGAGTAATTCAAATGTATTGGTTAGTGTTGTCCACTCAGGTTAGAATCACCTGGCAGAGGGCCCTCTGAGAATGTCTATGGGGGATTATCTTTATTACCTGAATCTGCCTGGGAAGACTCTCAGGTCCCTGTCAGGAAGAAACTCAGTAAGGGGCTCGAAAATGGAGCCGTCAGTGTGCACTATCTCTAGTTACTGATTGCGGTTGATCAGCTGCTTCAAGTTCCTGCTGGTCACACACACACCCGTGATGGACTGGCTGCACCTTGAACTGTGAGCTAAACACACACACACACACACATGATGGACTGACTGTACCTTGAACTGTCAGCTAAAATAAATCCTTCCTCCCTTAAATCACTTTGCTCCTAGTATTTCGTGGCAACGACAGGAAAAGTAAATAAGATATCAAATAGAAAATTAAAAGTGCTGCTAAGTTTACCACTTGGAGTTTGTTAACGGAGTGCCTGTGTGCCTTCCACAGTTCGTTGAATGATAAATCATTTACTGTTTGGTTACTTGTAGCCTGTGAGCCCCTGTGCCTCTGGGAAACGCTCTTCTTAAGCTCCAAGTTATTCTTTAGTGGTTGTAATTTGCCTTGATGGTGTAAGCAGCAGTGGATGAAACTGCCTCCCAGTTACAGTGGTAACCCTCCTCCACACGGAAAGACATGGCTTCACTTATGCCTTGGGGCTTTTTTCCTTCCTCTTCTGTGCAGTCCTGCAGGTCCTGGGGATCACTATGTAGACCAGGCTAGCCTCAAACTGGCTTCAAAAGCAACAATCCTATTCTGCTTCTCCAGTGCTTGGATTTTAAGCCTGTAACATCACACCTGGCTAAGTTTCAACTCTTTATTTCGCTTCTTTTTTTCCCCTCAGTGTAGCTTTGGAGCCTGTCCTAGAACTTGCACTGTAGACTAGGCTGGCCTCGAACACACAGAGAGCATCCTCTGTATCCTAAGTGCTGGGATTAACGGCTTGTGCCACCACTGCTCAGCTGTTGCTTTATTTATTTATTTGTTTGTTTGTTTGTTTGTTTGTTTTTTAGGTAGAGTAGTTGGGCTAGAGCATTCCCTGCCTAAGTCTCGACTTCTGAGAACACATCTTTAGTATTTTGATAAACTGGGACGGATGCATCAATTGCTTCTACCTCAGACCAAAATATAGCGGCTAAGTGTTTATGTCACTTGCTGCTCTTGCAGACAAACTGGATTTGATGCCTAGCATCCACATGATGACTCGCAACCATCAATAACTCCATTGTCGAGAGATCTGACCCCCTCTCTGACCTCTGCAAGCACTAGGCACAGGCTTTCCACGGTACATACAGACCTTTAAAAAGCTGAGGTAGCCTGGCGGTGGCGGCACACACCTTTAATGCCAGCACTCGGATGGCAGAGGCAAGTGGATCTCTGTAAGTTCGAGGCCAACTTCCAAGCAAGTTCCAAGACAGCCAGGACTTTTAGACAGAGAAACTCTGTCTCAAAAAAAAAAAAAACTTAAATACATAAATAAATAAAGTAAAAAATCAAGGGAAGCATACAGAAACCTCAAACACATTCTCACCTGGAATTCTCCCATGAATAATTTGCATTAAGTGGTACATTTGTTATGATCGTTGAACTCACATCGGTACATGGTTAACTAAAGTTCGTAGTTGACATTAGGGTTTTCTCTGTGTATATTCTAT
Source organism: Alexandromys fortis (assembly GCF_014885135.2). Taxonomy (NCBI): domain Eukaryota; kingdom Metazoa; phylum Chordata; class Mammalia; order Rodentia; family Cricetidae; genus Alexandromys; species Alexandromys fortis. Next base: position 1,012,852 of record NW_026068028.1, on the reverse strand, counting down.
GGTTGGTACAAATGTGCATTATTACGTAGATTATTATGTAGTCTCTATTTGCAGCGTCACACAGAAAATTTTCACTGCCTTCAACATGCCATGCTTAGGTGGAGAGAGATGGTTCAGCAGTTAGGAGCCCTTGCTGCATGTGAGTTCTAGAGTTTAAATCCAAGAACCAAATAACAACAGAACATCCTTGAAGATGCCTATAACAGTGGAGACAGGAGGATTGCTGGGACTTGCAGGCTTCCAGCCTTGCTGAGAAAATGTGAGTCCCAGGATCAAAAAGAGACCGTGACTCAAAGGATAAGCAGAGAGGTGAAGGAGGACACCCAACACCTTCTTCTGGCTCTCACTCATGGGACTACACGCACACACACACACTCACACACACACACACTCAATTCACACACAAGTGAGTAAATAACGTTTAGGATGTACTTCTTTTCTGTGTATCAGTGTTTTAGCTCCACAAATGTGTGTGCACTGTGTGGGTGCCTGGTACCCATGGAAGTGAGAAGGCGTCATCAGATTCCCTGGACCAGGAGTTAGGGACGGTTGTGAGCTAAAACATGTGGGTACTAGGAACTGAACCCAACTATTCTTTAAGAGCAACAAGTGCTCTTAACCACTGAGCCAAATTTAATTTTTTTTTTTTTTCTGAGACAAGGTTTCTCTGGTAGTCTTGGCTGTCCTGGAACTCACTCTGTAGACCAGGCTGGCCTCAAACTTAGAGATCCCCCTGCCTCTGCCTCCCAAGTGCTGAGATTAAAGACTTGTGCCACCCCTGCCTAGTTTAAAATAAACTCCTTAAAACGCCATGCTTTTTGGAATGTGAAGACGGCAGTGTTGGTAGCAGAGCGGCTTAATGTGTCCCAACCTAGATTCAGTATCTCTTTGTGTCTCCTCCATAGTGGTAAGAGTCCAAAATTAGTGTCCTCATGATTGAATGTCCTTCTCAAGGTACCAGGTCAACAATAGTCGGGCAGCCAGCAGGAGAGGCAGCCAGCCCGCCCCAGTGGCAGGGAATGCGTATTGCAGAGTTTATGTTTAGACTCTGTCTCTGCCACCATGGCCAGGTCCTGTTACGCAAGAGAATGATGGACATCCACCAAGGAGGTCACCACAGCCACCTGAACGTTAAGAGTGCATGTCACCATGGAGGCCTTTGGGTAAACATTCACATGACTTAATCTGTCACTCCTGAGGTCATTCTAAGGCACACATACAGCTGATAGAGCCTTGAATGTTGACCTGACGGAATTCCAAACCAAGCTGATATCTTAGCCCTGCACCCACTTCCCTTTGGGTACATACACACAGCAGTCATCCTGGCTCAGAAGGCCCACCATGAGCAGCTTCCCGTAGCAGAGCTCGCAGCACCCGATTTGAGCCAGCCTTCCCTTTGCCCTGTAAAATCTTCCACTGCTGGACTTGCTCCACCTGTTCATTTGCATCAAGTGAATTCCACGGAATGCTCCCACCCGTGACACAGTGAACTAAAACCACCCTGCCTCTCGCTCCATCTCGGCTGCTGACCTCAGCAGTTTGCCGTTTCCCTTGGAGTCTACCGCCAGCTTCTAAGTCCCAACGCCAAGTGTTCATTCAGTTTGAGAGGTTGGGCTGCTAACCACAAAATAAATAAAACCCGACCTTATTTCTGACAAATTAGGTGGGTGCAAATGCCTGTCCCAGCGCCAGAGGTGGGGGCAGGGGAGTAGAAGTTCAAGAGCATCCTCGGACGAACCCTTTCTTCTCCGTCTCCGCTCAAGTCCAATTTCCAACTTAGAATTGGAAATGGGTGTTATGGATTAAATGATTGTATCCTCCCCACAACCCCCAGGCTGAAGCCCTAGCTGCTGGTGCGACCTTTGAAGGCCAACCCTTTGGGAAGTGATGAGCTTCGAGTGAGCTCCGAGGGTGAGTTGTCACAGTGGGAGACCCTAGAAGACTTTGCAAGTTTGTCCCCTTTCTTCTGTTTCCTACCCAGAGGCCTCAGTGACCCTGAGGAGGAGAGGTTCTTATCCTCCCCTGGTTTCCTCAGATGCTCTTCAAGGACCACACATCCATTAGGGCAGCTCCATCGGTATCCACAATGGCGTGGGTACCAGGAGCTTCATTTCCCAGAACACGTCACTCAGCCTGACGACCAGATGCCCACTGACAAGACGATTTGGGGAGGGAGATGACTTGCGCCTTTAACATCTCCCCAGGGTAGTGTTTGTAGATGTGGAGCCCACAGACACTGATGAAGTTTGCAGTGGTACCCACCACCCACTCTTCCACCCATGCAGCTTATCACAAACAAGGGCGATGCTGACGATAACTAGGCCCGTGCCTATTGGACTGTAGGGATGTGGTGTGGTCGTGGCCAAAGATGCTGCCGCTGTTGTCATGGCTACCTTCAAGGCCAAGCATAGCATTGACTCTGTGGACCGGGGTCCCATTGGTTTCAAGGTTGGTATCATCCTTGCACTGTGGTACCTGGTGGAGGCTTGGCCATGGTACAGAGAGCTGAGCAACAACAGCGTCACTGATCAGGCCTCAGCTCTCCCAGACCACAAGTTTGACACGATGCATGCCAAGTGTGCCATTTTGCATTTGTATATATATGAAGACGTGGAGAAAGAAGAGTTTTCTGAGACCCCAGAGGATTATGAAAGTCGAGCAGATGCTGCCAAAGATGACAATGATGATTGCCCACGTGCTACAACCTCACTGTCTCAGAGCTGACTTTGAAGTGGTTGTTGGTTTGTTTTGTGGGGCTCTCTATTATAACCCTAATCTATCAGTAAAGATGATTTTCCATTTTAAATGGTAAAACAAAGAGACCTAGCTAACACACTAGAGTAGTAGTTCCTCGTCAGCCACCAGCCCACAAATAATGACACAGAGACCTCTTATTAATTATGAAAGTTCTGTCATAAGGCTTGTTACCTCGTCTCTCCATACTGCCCAGGCTGCTTCCTCTGTGTCTGGCTTGTGACTCTGCCTTCTTCCCAGAGTTCTCTCTCTACCCAGAAGTCCCACCTCTACTTCCTGCCTATCTATTAACTGTTTAGGTTTTTATTACATCAATCACAGCAATATATGTACACACAGTGTACAACCATCCCACAACATTTCCCCCCCTTGGTCTAAATAAAAAGGAAAGGTTTTAATTCCAATACAGTAAAATTATATACAATAAGAACAGTTATTGACCAGGCGGTGGTGGCGCACAATCCCAGCATTTGGAAAGCAGAGGCAGGAGGATCTCTGTGAGTTCAAAGCCAGCCTGGTCTACAAGAGCTAGTTCCAGGGCAGGTTCCAAAACTACAGAGAAACCCTGTCTCAAAAACCAAAAAAAGAAAGAAAGAAAGAGTAAAAGAAATGACAGAAACAGCTGACTGCCTGGACAGTGACCCAAAGTTTCTCTGCAGCACTGTGGCATCCATCTTTGGCCTACAGATCTAGCATGTCTGACAGATGTTTTGTGAAGCAGGAAGTTTTCGAAGGACTGTCCTACCTTGTCTTGGCAAAGGTCAGTAGTTGCCTTCCTTTGTGTCCTGCTTGTCCAATTTGGACAGCACATTGTCAGCAGCTGAGGCAAGGGCAGTTTCTTGTCCAATGGCTGACTTTGCCACAATAAAAGTGATTCCATGTGGGCTGGAGAGATGGCTCAGAGGTTAAGAGCACTGGCTGCTCTTCCAGAGGTCCTGAGTTCAATTCCCAGCAACCACATGGTGGCTCACAACCTTCTGTACTGAAATTTGGTGCCCTCCTCTGGCGTGCGGGCAAATATCGGGGCAGAATGTTGTATACATAATAAATAAATCTTTAAAAAAAAAGTGATTCCATGTGGAGGTTCTTCAATGCCCATCATCCTTTTTTGAAATAAACTGGTGCTGCCAGGAGCAGATGTGTCTCACTGTCATAGAAAGCCTTCTGTTATTAAAATATCCTAAATGTCATATTCTGTAGATCTCTGAAGTGTTTGGAGACCATCTGTCTATCTAAGATATATTTCTTTTTTTAATTTTTTAATGTTTATTTATTTATTTATTTATTTATTTAAAGTATATAGTATATATACAGCATTTCCAGCATACCAGCAGGGGACACCAGATCTCACTCACTATAGATGGTATGAGCTGCCATGTGGTTGCTGGGAACTGAACTCAGGACCTCTGGAAGAGCAGTCAGTGCTCTTAACCACTGAGCCATCTCTCCAGCCCTGCATTACATTTTTAAATGAGCTGCATAGGTACAACACTTTAAACAAGAGTAGAAACATATATACAGTATAACAAAATATCCTTAAATTTGTATCAATACACAAAAATATCTTAAATAAGAGTAAAAACATATATAGAGTATGTTCTAAAAAAACTTTAAATTTGTATCAATATACACAAGTCCAAACCAATGTAAAATATTTGAGACTAGTAGTTTTTTAATTTAAANAAATGGATTAAAAAAAAAAAAGAACTTGGGTATGTAGGGAAGGGAGTGGATCTGGGAAGAGTTTGAGGAGAGCTGAGTGTTCTCCCAATAAGTTAATGGGTTATTAGAAACATCCAAAGAACTAATAAAAAATAGCTAAAAAGCATGCTTAAAGTGTAGTGTCTACTCTTACAGTTAGAGTACTTAGTGGTTTCCTTTAATCCCAGGAAACAGCTAAGATCAAGAAAACAACTGATAACAAATGTGGGTGAGGGTGTAGGGAAAGGGGAGCCCTCATTCACTGTGGTGGGATGCAAATTTGTGCAGGAACCATGGAAACCAGTGCGGAGACTTCTCATAGACCATGAGGAAATCTCCATATGGCACAGCTGCACTACTCCTTGGTAAACGCCCAATGACCCAGCATCCTGCTCCACAGATACTTGTCAGTCATGTGCATTGCTGCTGTGCTCACAATAGTGGAGAATGGAAACAGCTAAGTGTCCTTCAATAGAAGAAGGGATTGTGGGAATGTGGGACATGGTTCTGAGGGTGAGTCCCGTGTAAAGGACAGCAGAGTTGAAACACAGGAGAAGGAGCTAGAGCAGAGTCACCGAGATGTGACTTTGAACCTACCCTCTGCTCACCCTTGATGTGAGTGCTAACCTGTAGCTACATAAAAGACTTCTTTTACAAGGGATGAATCGACGATTCTGCTATGAAGATTGGCAGAGTACTGACTAAGTCACATAGAAAGCATCAAAGAAACAGACTCGTTTTCTGCAAGAAAATTTATTGGAGGACAACCATTGAGGCTAAGTATGAGGGTAACGGCAGGTGAGAGGTCTCAGGAGACATGGTGACATTCTCTCTGGTCTCAGCGGCAGCAGAATATGTAGAGCACTGGACCTTTGTTGCAAATCCCAGAGACTTGTTCAAAAAACCAGCAGAATTTTCTCCTACAGGCGCATTTCACCCTTCTTGAGGCTGAGGAAACAGAGAACACCAGACAGTAAGTATGGTAGCCAGCAGTGTGCAATAGTGCACAACACTATCGACACGCATGATACATGGTACAGAGCAGGTTTGTTTGCATTGGTGACATCACACCCTACACCGTGACCAACTCCAAACACTGCGAAAGAATTTAACATGTGTTGATCACAATTCGACTTGAAATTCATTTCACAGTCCTTCAACTTTTAGTGTCTTCCTACTCCAACACATCCATACACTGGCATTTGGTTCCTAAATCTATTCTTTTAAATGAAGCAGATTTTTCTTGCAATAGGAAAATAATCAATTGGATAGACAAAGGGCTAATCAATATGTTCTATATTTTAAAACAATCCTACAGATAAATTTTTAGATTAAATAAACATAAAGAAAATCTACTGTGCTTTTATTTTTTTTATTTTTTTTTTGGGTTTTCGAGACAGCGTTTCTCTGTAGCTTTGGAGCCTGTCCTGGAACTAGCTCTGTAGACCAGGCTGGCCTCGAACTCCCAGAGATCCGCCTGCCTCTGCCTCCCGAGTGCTGGGATTAAAGGTGTGCGCCACCACCACCCAGCGAGGCTTATTCTTTTTATATTACTTTATTCTCTCTTTAAAGACTTTATTATTTTTAACTATTCCTTTTTTTTCCCCCTGTGACTGTCTATACCCATTTTCTTTTCTTTCTTCAGTATCTAGCACATTTTTAAAACATACTGTACCTTTTTAGAGGTTTTCTGTGTCTGGACCTGATCTTACTAAGCACCTGCATCGTTCTCTGACCGTATGAGATAAATTTTAAATTGCCATGTAAGCTGCTGCATGGGTTCAACTTAGTGCATGGTGCTGGCACATGGTCCTCGCAGCTGGATCTGGCCAGTAGCCATGAGTCTGCACTCCACTGAGCAATGGCCTGCGTGAGAGACTGCAGGACTAGGAAGTCACATCTGGCTCCCTGTCCAGACTTTCCTTAGCTTTTTCAGGCCATTCAGCTTTTTATTCTTTTAATTAATTTATTTTTTTATTTTATGTGCATTGATGTTTTGCCTGCATATATGTCTGTGTGAGGGTGTCAGATCTTGGAGTTACAGACAGTTGTGAGCTGCCATGTGGGTGCTGGGAATTTAACCCGGGTTCTCTGGAAGAGCAGTCAAGGCTCTTAACCACTGAGCCACCTCTCCATTTTCACACAGTGCACAAATATTCCACAATGGAGAACCTTTCCAGTCCCAGGGACTTGATACCTAACCCGAGTATGCTTCAGAAATAAGAGGATTTATGAAGCTGTCATCAGAGCCTTGGGCTTGAGCTGTCTTAAGCCTGTTCATCAGGACCCACCTTCTCCTTTTGTTTCTCTGGGGTTGCTCCTTCCCAAGCTCACATCTGACAGCATGGTCTGGTGGAAGAAAAGGACGTCTCACACCTGAAGCCCCAGCAAGCAGTTCTTTGCACCCTGACTTCTTCGCTATGATCTCAGTCCATTTTGTGTCTATAACACATACCCGATTTTAAAAAAAGAGAAAGCTTTATGTGGCTAATAGTTCTGGGGTTGCCAATTGCTCTGCACTGGGGAGGGCCTGCTGGGCTACATTGTAACAAGGCAGATGGTGTCAGGGTAGGAGCGATTTTCAAAGGGTATTACATGGTTAGGCAACGAACGAAAAAAAATTCAGGCACCAAGCTTGCCCGAATAGCCCCCTCTCAGGATCTAGCCAGGGTCTCATATAAACTACACCACTCCCTTTAGAAGGCAAGCCTTGCTGGGTGGTGGTGGCACACGCCTTTAATCTCAGTAATTGGTAGGCAGAGATGGGTAGATCTCTGTGAGTTCGAGACCAGGCTGCCATACATAGCGAGTTCCAGGACAGCTAGGGCTATACAGAGAAACCCTGTCTCAAAAATAACAAGACAAAACAAAAACAAAAACAAAAAAACAAACAAAGGCAAGCCTCCTGTAACTCTTCTTCTCCCCCAATTAGATTCTGTCACCTCTGGACACTACCACACCGCCTGCCAGCCCCGACTCTTATGGTCAACACATTCACACCGGAGCACCCACCAAACAGATCTCTTCCTCTGGCACTCACAGAATGGGATGTACCGACAAGGTCTTCCTCCACCCCCATCTAGTGCGGAAAAGAGGCAGGAGGATTAGGAGTTTAAAGTCAGGCTGGGCTTGGTTTGAGACCTTGTCAAACAAAAGCTAAAGGCCAAATACATGAACTACGATGGTTAAAAGTGGTAGAGGCAGCTGGGTGTCATGGTGCACGCTTGGGAGGCAGAGGCAGGCAGATCTCTGAAGTGGGGGCCAGCCTGGTCTACAGAGATTAACAGGTCAGCCAGAGCCACAGAATAAGATCCTGTCTAGGGGGAGCGTGAGGGTAGAAGTGTGTCTTCCCTGTAGGGACATTGTATCTTTCAAGGCAACTTTGTTTTGTTTTTCAGAGCTAAGAACTGAACCTGGGGCCTCACTTAGCTACCCCAACCTCAATTTTTTTTATTAGTGAGGTAAACAAAACAGAGTCTCATTATGTAGACCTAGTTTGTTTGGCCTGGAACTTGCCAGAGTGCTGAGATTACAGGCTCCCATCAAGGTGGACTTATTTGGTTTTTAGTTTATTTATTTATGTATTTATATATCTATTTATATGTTTTGCCTACATGTTTGTCTGTGTACCATAATCATGCCTGGTGCCAGAAGAACCCTAGAAGAGGCCTTCTGGTCCCCCAGAACTAGAGTTACAGATAATTGTGAGTTGTGAGCTATGATGTGGGTGCTGGAACTGAACCCAATTCTTCAGTAAGTACCCCTAACTAGTAAACCATCTGTCAAGTGCAGTCGGGATTTTTTTTTACCTCTGGAGACATGGTTTCTCTTCTTCTTCTTCTTCTTCTTCTTCTTCTTCTTCTTCTTCTTCTTCTTCTTCTTCTTCTTCTTCTTCTTCTTCTTCTTCTTCTTCTTCTCCTTCT
>NW_026068028.1:996823-997757 GCF_014885135.2 Alexandromys fortis | reverse complement strand
CTCCTCCTCCTCCTCCTCCTCCTCCTCCTCCTCCTCCTCCTCCTCCTCCTCCTCCTCCTCCTTCTTTTCTGTTTTTTTTTTTCCTTTTTTTCAAGACAGGGTTTCCCTGTGTAGCTTTGGAGTCTGTCCTAGAACTAGCTCTCGTAGACCAGGCTGACTTTGGATTTACAGAGATCCGCCTGCCTCTGCCTCTAAAGAGGAATTAAAGGCTTGTGCTATCACCTCCCCAATCAGATTAAAAAAAAAGAAAAAGAAAAAAATATTTATTTTTATTTATTTTATCTACGTGTCTAGTGGGGGGCACATATGCCGCAAACATACGGGTTCCCTCTCATGTCAGAAGGGGGCACCAGTTCTTGGAGCTGGTGGTGGTTTTGAACCTCTCCATGCAGGTACTGAGAACTAAGCTCATGCCGGGCTCTCTGTCACCCTGCTGCTCGAGGCCATGCTGATGCCCCTGCTACATGCTGTTGCCACAGGCTGTGTTCATGTCTGCTGGGGTCTGTGCTACTACCAGGCACCAGATTGCTGTCCACCATCTGAGCTGCCACTAGCTACTATGGGCAAGGAAGCTTCTTTTGCAGTAGTATCGATGATTGCAGACTATATCGAGAATGAGAAATATTGAAGGCTTCTGTAACACCCCCCTCCAAAAGAAACAGTTCATATAGGAAGCTATTGAAGAGAGTCCTTAAAAACCATGAAAAGCCCAGGCGGTGGCACACACCTTTAATGCCAGCAAGTGGGAGGCAGAGGCAGGAGGAGCTCTCCGACTTCGAGGCAGCCTGGTCTACAGAGTGAGTTCCAAGGCAGCCAGGGCTATACAGAGAAACCATGTCTTGAAAAACAACAACAACAAAAAGAAAGAAAGAAAGAAAGAAAGAAAGAAAGAAAGAAAGAAAGAAAGAAAGAAAGAAAGAAAGAGAGAAAAAAA
>NW_026068028.1:980926-996523 GCF_014885135.2 Alexandromys fortis | reverse complement strand
TTTTTTTGGTTTTTCGAGACAGGGTTTCTCTGTGGCTTTGGAGCCTGTCCTGGAACTAGCTCTGTAGACCAGGCTGGTCTCGAACTCACAAAGATCCGCCTGCCTCTGCCTCCCAAGTGCTGGGATTAAAGGCGTGCGCCACCACCTCCCGGCAAGCAGCAGTTTTCTTAACTGCTGAGCCATCTCTCCAGCTCCCCTAAAGGGTCTCACTGATCAGGCTGGCCTTGAACTCACAGAGAGCCACTTGTCTCTGCCTCTAGATTGCTGGGATTAATTGCTCCACCACACTTGATCTTCTAGGCAGCTTTTGAGTTTATACTTGGCTTTCAGTTTCTTTTCAAGTGCTAGGCAGTGGGACGTGACTCCCAGTTATCATTTGTTTTCTCTGTAAACCTGGGACAATCACTTAAGTATTTATGGTACTATCCTCTCTGTGACAATTAATACATGCATAGCACCACAACACTGGGGAACACAGTATTCATTGTTCCTAGGGAAAGAAAGCTCAGTTTCACACTGCCTGTAACAGGCCGATCACTAAGTGGGAACTCAGGGAGACAGCATCAGTTCTGGGACGTCAGGCAGGTTGCTGTGGATCAGAATCCTCAAGGGGTTTTCTACAAACTCCCTATTCGTTGTTACGACTGAATCTCCCCTCAGAGGCTGTTCCTACCCAAACTACTAAACAAAGAACATAGCCTCCCCGAAAGGATGAATTTAGGTCATGTGCCTGCTCCTGAGCCATTCACAGGAGCCAAGAGAATGCCTGGTGGCGATTGGTTGAGAATGAATTCCTTCCACATTCTTGCATTTAGCGGGTCAGACTGGGAGCAACTGCCTGTGAAAGAGAGAGAAAGAGGCTTGATGCCTGCGAGAATGGAAGAAGCGTACTGAATGCCTGCATCTATTTGTACAAAGTAAGCCACTAAAACTCCTAAAATACTCCCCTAAAGCACCCAGAAAAATTGCAGGTAAAATACAAAAAATGGCTCATGATCCTGATGCTCTTAAACATCTTGGATGTTTGGAAATAATTAGACCACAAAACATGAATATGGGATGATGATAACATGGAAGTTGAATCTTTATTTTGACAGTTTGTGGTGTGTTTACACAAGAGAATCGCTTGTAAAAAATATTCGTTTTTATTTATTTTATTTAATGTACATTGATTTTTTTTTCTTTTTTCTTTTGGTTTTTCGAGACAGGGTTTCTCTGTGGTTTTGGAGCCTGTCCTGAAACTAGCTTTTGTAGACCAGGCTGGCCTCGAACTCAGAGAGATCCGCCTGCCTCTGCCTCCCGAGTGCTGGGATTAAAGGCGTGCGCCACAACCTCCCGGCAAAAATGCTACCATTTGGCAAGTCTAGGTAAAGGCTTGAGATTCTGTATTTCAGAATCAATGAAGTTTTAAAAAGTGTGAGGATGAAGAAGAGGAGGAAGATGAAGAGGAGGAAGATGATGATGATGAATAAGTTGGTTCCAGTGCAGTTTTTTCTTGTTTATAAAGCATTTAACCTCCCTTACACAACTTTATTATTATTATTATTATTATTATTATTATTACTATTATTATTTGGTTTTTCGAGACAGGGTTTCTCTGTAGCTTTGGAGCCTGTCCTGCTCTTTTAGACCAGGCTGGCCTCGAACTCACAGAGATCAGAGATCCATCTGCCTCTGCCTCCAGCGTTCTGGGATTAAAGCCGTGCACTGCCACCACCCGACGCTCTCTCTTCTATTTTAAAGGATTTTCCAACGTTGTGTAAGATTTGTTTTTAAACTGTACAGTGTTTTTTGTTTTTTGTGTAGTTAACATACCACTGAATATATCTTGAGATAGCCCCTATCCTGGTGGTATTTCAAGCTGCTAACCTTGCCTGGTACAAACTGGGGGCTGTGAATTGGCGTGGATATTTAAAGCAGGTACTTGTTGGTGCACAGCACAACTTAGTTAAATATGGGGACAGTAGGTTTTCTTGTTTTGGTTTTGATTTTTTTCTCCATCTTCAGTTGTTTCTGATGCAGCTTATACGAAGGTAATTGTTGTTCTGTTAACCGAATACCATTCGGGAATTGCAACAACAATAACAAAATTGTAGCTGTTTTGTTGACATTTTGTATGCTTCAAAGGAAATACAATTTTTTTCTATTTAAAAAAAAAAGACACACAGATCTGCTTTACCACTTCCTGCCAGTGACCAATCCCTACTAAAATTCGTTTTGACGTGAAAAAAAAATGCAAATCAATGTATCTGTGTTAAACTCTTTTATTATATTTTGGTGGCTTTTTTTTGAGAGGGGGGACAGAATATAGATCAAGCCGGGCGATGGTGGCGCACACCTTTAATCCCAGCACTAGGGAGGCAGAGACGGGGACTGGGGGGGGGGGGGATCTCTGAGAGTTTGAGGCCAGCCTGGTAGAGAGAGTTCCACGACAGGAACCAAACCTACAGAGAAACCCAGTCTCGAAAGACCAGGAAAAAACAAAAAAAGCCTACGCCAATTACGCCAGGCTAAACTTTTTTTTTTTTTAAATAATGCGTCTAATAATAATTTCGTGTATTTGCTTAAGAACAGGTCACAGAGAAAGCTAACAGGGTAGCGCCCAGCGCTCCGGCTAGACAGAGACCGCACACACCCTTGCGTGGGGAGCTCCGAGGAAATCATCGCGCAAGGCATTCTGGGATTGCCCGGCCGCTCCCTCTTCTCGCGATGCTACCCTCCTTGCCACCCCGCCCCCACCTTTTTCCCCCTAGGCCCGGCTTCCGTGCGCTCCCCCCAACGTGTTTTTCAAATCCACCAATGAGCGCGCAGCTTAGGCTCAAACCGGCCAATCGGAAGGCGGCGTCACCGGGAAATTTAAATCGCGCCGGCCGGCAGCACGAGGCACAAAGTCTGAGGGCTGAGGAGCAGTGGACGTTTCGAGGGCCGTCGAGTCTGTAGTCTCCGAGCCCCACACCGCCTTTCGTGGACGCCTGAGCCCGCTGTGCAGGTGGGAGCCGAGCCGGGGCCTGGGCGGGAACGGCCGGCCGGAGTGCTGAGCGGGCGGGGAGCGGGTGCAGGCCGCGCCGGGGAGTGTACTCGGCCTCCGTGCCCAGACGAGGCCTCGGGGCTGGGTGGTTGACCCAGCGGCTTGGTTTCGCCACATCGGGCTCTGCCCTGGCGTCCCCGGTCGCTGCGGAGGGCGGGATGCGGCGCGGCGCGGTACCGACGGTCGGCGGGGGCGGGGAGACCGGCTCGCAGACGAGCGCACCGGGCTGTCCCCCTGCTTCCCTGCTGCTTCTGCCTGGGGTGGGGGACGGGGCTCTGAGCCGGAGATGGAGGTGGCAGTTGAAGACACCTCGGGTTAAATGCCCGACCCGGGTCACCCGTGTCAGTGTCGAGGACGAACAGAAAGCGGTGAAAGCTAGCAGATTGTCAGAGGACTTTTGATTCCTGTCACTTTGCGGCGATCACACGTGTGAAACATCGGTGTTCACAGCTGATGTCATCCTGCTTGTGTGCACTCGCTGGAAATTTGTGTGTGCGAGGTGCTGAGTGCTGGAGATGCGGTGCTAATGTCACTTTTGCTGACAGCGATGGTTAGGAAAGGTTCTACAATGTAGCCAACCTCTGTTCTTTATGTCTTTATGGACCCTGATAGAAGATACCACTATGGATTGACTTTGGCTATTAGTCAACAGAAAGCAGAACTGCACTCACTGCCTTAGGGATGTCGATGTTAACTCTAAGGCAGCCGGGGTTCCCCTAGCCGGTGTTCTATGAACTAGTGGAGTCTAGAATGTAGAGCCCTGCCTTAATACCGTGCTGGCCAGAGGCTTAAGGCCATTGAGATTTTGAAAGCCGTTAATCCGAAATGAGATGCTGTGTATGCTTAAACTACACATAGGATTTTGAAGGTGTATTACAACAGTAAGACTTGTTAACTTTTCTGTGTTGGTGACATCCTGACATGGAAATATTTTAGCTATTTTGAGTAAAAGTCCTAAAATTTTAGTTGCTTCTTTTTAGCCTTTTAAAAATGCGAGTTAGTGGAGAACTTAAATTATGTTTGTTTAAAAATGTTTCTGATTGACAGTTCCGGAGCCAGAAGGGGCAGTTATCCATCCCTCGACTTAATGCTGTAGCCGTAATATTGAAAGCTTGTGGGGTTTTTGGTTGTTGTTTTGTTTTTGTTTTTTCTAGCATAGAGATGGAGTAAGTATATAGTCGATCTTTACATTTTATTTTATTAAGTTTTTTTTTTCTTTCTAGCCTTCCCTTGTCTACTAGCTTACTCCCTTATTCCTGCAAATATGTCGACCAACGAGAATGCTAATTCACCAGCTGCCCGGCTTAACAGATTCAAGAACAAGGGAAAAGACAGTACAGTGAGTACCTTCTGTTGCTTCCCTGTATATACTTTCCAATGGAAATAAGAAGGGGCATTTATAGAATACATTTCTGAGGTACTGGGGATCAATCAAGTCCAGTGCCTCACTCATGGTAGGTGGGCTTTTCTATGCCTCTAGTCTTAGGTATTTTTAAAACTCTTAAAATTGTGTGTGTGTGTGATTTTTTTTTTTTTTTTTTTTTTTTTTTTTTTTTTTTTTTGCATGCACCTGGTGCAGATGCAGAGGTGAGAGGACAGCCTGGAGGCAGTGGTTCCCTCCTACTTTGAAGTCCTCGGACTTGGTGGCAGGTGCCTTTCCTGCATGAGCCATCTCTTGCCGGCCTTTGAGGGCTGTAAAAAAGAGAAATCACTTGTCATTAAAAACTGAGGAAATAGCCGGGCGGTGGTGGTGCACGCCTTTAATCCCAGCACTTGGGAGGCAGAGGCAGGCGGATCTCTGTGAGTTCGAGACCAGCCTGGTCTACAAGAGCTAGTGCCAGGACAGGCTCCAAAGCTACAGAGAAACCCTGTCTCGAAAAACCAAAAAAACAACTGAGGAAATAGATAAAATGAGGTGTTGTCTTTTCTTCAGGAAATGCGGCGCCGCCGAATAGAAGTTAATGTGGAACTGAGGAAAGCGAAGAAAGATGACCAGATGCTGAAAAGGAGGAACGTCAGCTCATTCCCTGATGATGCTACTTCTCCCTTGCAGGAAAACCGCAACAATCAGGTAAATAGATTTGAGTTCACCTATATGAATGGGTTTTTTTTTTTTTTGTTTTTAATTCTGTGTAACTTCCCTGGCTGTCCTGGAAATCACTATGTAGGCCATGCTAGCCTGGAGAGATCTGCCTGCTTTTGCCTCCTGGGCACTGGGATTAAAGGTGTGCACCACCTCCCTACCCCACGAGGATAAATGTTTCTTAGAAATTTGAATTTGGGGGTGGGGTTTGAGCTCAGATCCATCTTACTCTGCCTCAGTGCTGGGATTAAAGGTGTGTGCCACCACAGCTGGTTAAATTTAAACATTCTTGGACATACCTGGTAATCTACTTTTGACTATCGAATATATGAAAATTGTTTTTTAAGATTTGTAGTTTTTTTTTTTTTTTTTTTTAAAGAATTGGTGCCGGGCAGTGGTGGCACACGCCTTTAATCCCAGCACTCAGGAGGCAGAGGCAGGCGGATCTCTGGGAGTTCGAGGCCAGCCTGGTCTACAAGGGCTAGTTCCGAGACCGGCACCAAAACTACAGAGAAACCCTGTCTGGGGGGGGGGGGAAGAATTGTATTGGTGTATGCAGGAGGCCAGAGGAGAGGTCGTGTCCCCTAAACTGGAGTTAGAGGCTGTCATGAGCCACCTAATGCAGGTGCTGTGGACTAACGGGTCCTTTAGGTAGGATCAGTGCTCGGCCATCTCTTAAGCCATGGTGAATGTTTTCTTTAAAGCTTTGAATTTTCTTAGCTACTGAAGCTGATTCAAAGGCTTTTAATTTTTTTAACTTTTTAATTTAAAAGTGTGTAGCTCTGAGTAGCCTGAAACTCATGGTAATCAGCCTTTCTCTGGGATTAAAGATGTATGCCACCCCATATCTGGCTGCTACTGTTGAGTACATGTGTCTGGGTACACACAAGCAAGTGTGTGTAAGATGTCAGAGGACAACTTGTGACGTGAGTTCTCTCCTCCTACCTTTGTATGGGTTCTAGGGCTCAAACTCAGCACCAGACTTGGGTGGCAAGTACCTTTGCCTGCTGAGTCATCTTTCCAGTCCAGTTTGTTATTACTATTATTTTTTAGTGAGTTATTTAATTTTATGTGTGTTGGTGGTTTGCCCGAACATGTCTGTGAGGGTGTTGGGTCTCCTAGAGATAGTTACAGACAGTTATGAACTGCCTGCCATATGGGTGCTGCCTATTGAACCTGCGTCCTCTTATCTTCAGTCGGCCACATTTATTTTTTTATTTTTTGGGAAGTGCTACAGATCAAGACCAGGACCCTCACACACATATTCTGAACAAGCTTTTCCCCTAGAGCTATTATACTCTAGTCCAAAAGGGTTTTTTTTTTAGTTCTGATCTTCCCTCAGACTGCCTGCATTTCTAGCTACTGGCAAAGTACTTTGACATGTCAGTTCCAATTGAGAAAGTTTTTGTTTGATAACTAGGGAACTAGAATCACACCAGGGTTTAATAGGCATGTACTCTACCAATGACCTATATTGCTAGCTCCTTCTTTTTATTATGAATACAACTTTCTGCCTCCATGTATACCCACACACCAGAGGAGGGCGCCAGATCTCATTGCAGATGGTTTGGAGCCACCATTTGGTTGCTGGCAATTGAACTCAGGACCTCTGGAAGAGCAGGACCTCTGGAAGAGCAGATAGTGCTCTTAACCACTGAGCCATCTCTGCAGCCCCAAGACAGTGTCTTGCTGTCTAACCCTGGCTGGTCTGATACTTGAACTCAGTTCAGGTGTGTAGCAGTTACTGTGCCAGGCTATACAGTATAAAGCAGTGGTTCTCATCCTTCCTAATGCTTCAACCCTTTAATACAGTTCCTCATGTTATGGTGATTCCCCAACCATAAAAAATATTTCTATTGCTACTTCATAACTGTAGTTTTGCTGTAATGTAGTTGTAATGTAGATGTTCTCTGATAACCCCTGTGAAAGGGCCATCGACCCACCCCCCAGGTTAAGAGAACCACAAGTTTAAAGTCTAAGGTAATGACTTAGACCCAGAGCAGTTTCTGGTCCTGAAGCCCCATTAATGGAAAGTGCCCATTGCTTGGTTATACATGCCATTTTTATCTTCTATGCTATCCTTTAATGTACTTTTTTCTACATTTACACATTTGACTACACATACACTTCCCACTGTGTTAGAATTGCCTGCAGCATTCAGTATAGCATGTTCCATAGCTTTGTAGCCCAGGAAACGGAATAGGTTTGTTTTATATAGCCTAGGCACCTGAAACTTCCTACAACAAAAGTTCATGAGACGCATTTCTTAAACTGTATTTTGTATTGAGTGACAGCTAATGCCATGTTCTTCCTGCTCAAAGTCTGCTCCATAATGGCCTTCCCATAAATTGGACCTATCTTAGACTTTCTAATCCTGTCTTTTGAAGCAAGATGTCCAGGCTAACATCTAATTCACAACATTGTCTCAGCCTCCCAGTGAGGACCTTACAGGAGGTGTGAGGCAGTGCTGGACCACTACTAGCATTTTTTTTTCCTTTTCTTTAACATTTGATTTCTTTTACCATTCTATATCTTAGACTTTCCTGCTTATTATAATTTTTTTTCTTTAGTTTTAATCTCTAGTTCACAGAGATCTGCCTGTCTGCCTCCTGAGTGTTGGAATTAAAAGTATGGCTCCAAACTTAGTTTTTAGTCTTTGAATGTTTATACATGTATATAATGAATTTTAGTCCTTTTCATCACCCTTTTTCCAAACAAGTCTTCCTCTTTCTTTGTGTCTGTTTATCTGTGACCCACTGAGCTTGTTTGTGGTGCCCGCTTGGGAATGGGTAGGAGCTTGTTTACTGGAGGAACATGCAAAGCTTAATAGCTATAATTCTGTAGGAAGCTGATGCATCTGCCCAGCGCTCAGTCGTCCCCCGGGAAGGGGTGGGGTCTTATGGGCCCTTCCTCCTTGCATGATGAAGTATTAAAATGACCTAATCTTCTAAAGGTAGTTCAAATTGTGATGAGCATGAGTTCTTTAGTTAGGTTTCTCTGTTGCTTGTGATAGAACACTGCCAAAACCAGCTTGGGTGGGGGATGGGTTTATTTGGCTTACAAACTTATTTGGTTAAGGTCCATTATCCCAAAGAAACCAATGCAAGAACAACATTGCCTATGGGCTTAGTCTCTGACTTGCTCAGTTTTTTTTTGTTTTGAGTCAGGTTTACTTGTACCCCTTGATTGACCTGGAAGTCACTATATAGACCATGGTAGCCTCCCCAGTGCTTAGCTTAAAGGCATGTGCCAACACACCTGAATCTTAGGTACCTGGCCTGCTTGCCCAGGATGGCATCACCCACAGCCACCTGGGTCCTCCTGCTTCAATTAGAAATCAAGAAATGTCCTACAGACTTAATCTGGTAGAGACAGTTCCTTAATTGTCACAGTGAGTGCAGTTGCTGTGTCATGTCCAGGAAACAGATTGACGATATTCCTTCCCAATCCAAGAAATTGGACTAGGTGTGGTGGTACCTGATTTTAATCCCAGTGGACTCTGGAGACAGGCTAATGGATCTTTTGTGAATTCTAAGTCAGTTTGGTCTGCATAATGAGTTCCAGAACAGCCAGGTCTACATAGAGATTCTGTGTCAAAAAAAAAAAAAACAAAACCAAAAAATTGGAGACATTGCCTATTACTCTATATACTTCTCTTGGGGGTCAGTTTGAGACAGGGTTTCTCTGTGTAGTAGCCCTGCTGTCCTGGAAATAGCTCTGTAGAACAGGCTGTCCTCGGCTCACAGAGCTCTGCCTGCCTCTGCCTCCCCAGTGCTGGGATTAAAGGTGTGCACAACCACTGCCTGGCCCGTATATCTTTCTTAAAAGTATATTGGAGTTAAAGTGATTGTGACTAGTTTGCCCTAAACTGTGTTGAAATGGTTTTTAAGCTACCCTTTTTTTAGTGACAATAGCTTAAGTGCTCTGACTTGAGAATCCAGTGTCATGGTACCAAGTTGGAAAACTATGAAAGTGTTTAGTAGGCCAAATTAAATGTAACAGACTATACATAAAAAGACATTTGCAATGTCTTGTCTATTAGTTTTTTTCTGTTGACTGAGAAGCAATGTAGTAGCATGGATAGGTTTATTGTTTTATACGTGCAGATTATAATTCCTTAATGAGGGAAATCAGGGCAGGAACTTGACAGAAACCATGAGGCAGTGGGTAGGGTGTTTCTGCTTACTGACTGTACAACCCAGACCCACCTACCTGGGAGTGGTGCTGTCCACAGTAGGCGGGAATCTCCCACATCAATTAATTCAGACATGGTCACAGGTTAATCTGACCAAAGCAGTTCTTCATGTTGATTCTATGTTTTCTGGTAGACTAGGTTTTGTCAAAGCTGACAACAAAAACAGCAGGTATCGTATATTACTTGTATTTAATAATAATAATTTATAAAATACTGCATTTCTTTTAGGGTACTGTAAATTGGTCTGTTGAGGACATTGTTAAAGGCATAAACAGCACCAATTTGGAAAGCCAGCTCCAAGCTACTCAAGCTGCTCGGTATGTCTGCAGGCTCTGGCATGTGTGGCTAACCTCAGAAATTAACTCTTTGAGATGGGGCAGTGAGAATGGGGTGAATAAAGAAAAGCCACCCGGTCCGCTTTCCATGAGAATTTTTTTTAGGTCTATTTTTACTTTATTTTTGTGGGAATCAGAGGACAACTTGAAGGAATCTTGGGGATTGGACATAGTTGTCGGACTTGGTGGCAAGTACTTTTATTCACTTAGACCATCTCACCGTCCCCTTCCCCACTTTAAAAATGTGAAACACAGTCTCATGTAATTTAGGCTGATCTTAAGCACACACTCCTTTTGCCTCAGCCTTCCCATATTGAGATTATACGTGTGTCAACTGCTATGTACAGATTTTTAGAACCTTTCAAGGCACCTTGGAAATCAACTTTTGATTTTCTTTTGATTTCTCCTTAGGAAACTGCTTTCTAGGGAAAAACAGCCTCCTATAGACAACATTATCCGGGCTGGTTTGATCCCCAAATTTGTGTCCTTCTTGGGCAAAACTGATTGTAGTCCCATTCAGTTTGAATCTGCTTGGGCACTTACTAACATTGCGTCTGGAACATCTGAACAGACCAAGGCCATGGTGGATGGAGGTGCTATCCCAGCATTCATCTCTCTCTTGGCATCCCCCCATGCTCACATCAGCGAGCAAGCTGTGTGGGCTCTTGGAAACATTGCAGGTGATGGTTCAGTTTTCCGAGACCTAGTTATCAAATATGGTGCAGTTGACCCACTGTTGGTACTTCTTGCAATTCCTGACCTGTCTTCCTTGGCATGCGGTTACCTGCGTAATCTTACCTGGACACTCTCAAACCTTTGTCGAAACAAGAATCCTGCACCCCCCTTAGATGCAGTTGAGCAGATTCTTCCTACTTTAGTTCGTCTGCTACATCACAATGATCCAGAAGTGTTAGCAGATTCCTGCTGGGCTATCTCCTATTTGACTGATGGCCCAAATGAGCGCATTGAAATGGTTGTGAAGACAGGAGTTGTGCCTCAACTTGTGAAGCTTCTGGGAGCTACTGAATTGCCAATTGTGGTAGGTGCTGACCTTTGTGTTTATGAGCTTTAACAGTCCTGAAGCATGATCAGTTGTAGTATTGAGATACTGTCTATGACTTTTGCAGAATTTTTAGAACAGGGAATGTTTTAGCAGTAATGGAAAAAATGCAACATAACTAATAATGCATCAACATTTTTTTTTTTCGTTTTAGACTCCTGCGCTGAGAGCCATAGGGAATATTGTCACTGGGACAGACGAACAGACTCAAATTGTGATAGATGCAGGAGCACTTGCAGTCTTTCCCAGCCTGCTGACAAACCCCAAAACTAACATTCAAAAGGAAGCCACGTGGACAATGTCAAACATCACAGCTGGACGCCAGGACCAGATACAGCAAGTTGTGAATCATGGCTTAGTCCCATTTCTTGTTGGTGTCCTCTCTAAGGTAATGAGAGTGTAGGATTTGCCAGGTTGTTAATATTTATGACAACGTACATGTCTTTAATCCATGGGTGTGGGAGTCAGAGGCAGGAGGGAGATCTCGGAATCTACACAGCAAGCTTTAGGATAGGCAGGACTACATAGAGAGATTTTGTCTCAAAACCCAGCAATAACTACTGAAGAGTCTAAAGAACAGCCCTTTGTTAGATACAGATAGTAGTACCTCTAATGTTGGGTAGAATCTAAGGGTAGTTTAATGGTGTCTGTGAATACCACCTTTTGGACTGCTGAACTAAAAGCATTTTCCTCTTGTTTCTAAGGCCGACTTTAAGACACAGAAGGAAGCTGTGTGGGCTGTAACCAACTACACCAGTGGTGGGACAGTTGAACAGATTGTGTATCTTGTTCATTGTGGCATAATAGAACCTTTGACGAACCTCTTAAGTGCAAAAGATACCAAAATTATTTTGGTTATTCTTGATGCCATTTCAAATATCTTTCAGGTAAGTCTATGTTAACCAGGCTATGTTTGTTTAAATTTGGGGTTGATGGTTAATATTTAGGACTGGGGAGAGGACAGTGAATCCCTGTGAGTTTGAGGCCAGCCTGGTCTACAGAGGGACAGCAGCCAAGGATCTGTCTTGACCTCCTAACCCCGTCAAAAAACAAAACCAAACCAAACCTGTGAGGTAAAGAACATCTGAGGTGGCGGCAGTAGAACCAGAAATTCAAGGATGTCTTCAGCTACATGGGGAGGTCAAGCTGGGCTAGGCTACCTGCTACCCTGCCACAAAGAATACCCCCAACTTTTTGTTTGTTTTGTTTTTCAAGACAGGGTTTCTCTGTAGTTTCTGGAACTAGCTCTTGTAGACCAGGTTGGCCTCAGACTCACAGAGATCCACCTGCCTTTGCCTTCCGAGTGCTGGGATTAAAGACATTGCACCACCACCGCCCGGCTTACCTTCCATTCTTTTTGGATTTTCGAGACAGGGTTTCCTGTAGCTTTTTTTTTTTTTTTAAATACAATATTCTGTCTGCTTGTATACCTGCAGGCCAGAAGAGGGCGCCAGACCCCATTACAGATGGTTGTGAGCCACCATGTGGTTGCTGGGAATCGAACTCGGGACCTTTGGAAGAGTAGACAATGCTCTTAACCACTGAGCCATCTCTCCAGCCCCCCTGGCTGCTTTTTAAAGAAACTATTTTATGCTTCCATTGTGCAGTTTTTTGAGCATGATGAACTTTGTAGGTAACGACATGTTGCAATGTCACAAAGTTGGCCATCTTTGTATAATTGTCCACCGTGACCACTCAGATAGTCTGAGGTGCTTTCACAAGATATTCCTGTTCATGTCACAGACAGTGAACTGAAAAGTAGTGCTGCTTCGAAGTTGTCCTAGGAGGCTGAGGTAAGGAGGAGTCTGAAGCCAGTCTGGGCTGCAGTGGTCCTACTAAGCTACACAATGAAACCCTGTCTCAAAAGAGAAAAATAGCCACACATGGTGCAGGAGAGGTGGAGACAGGCAGATCAAAATGAATATACAAAACAACTAAAATGCCTCTCAAAGGAGATGGCATTTATATGATAGTTTTTTTTTTTTTTTTAATGAGAATTGGTGTGAGGGTGTCAGATACCCTGGAAACTTTAGTTACAGACACTTGTGTTGAAATTGGAAATTGAACCTGGGTTCTCTGGAAGAGTAACCAGTGCTTTTAACTGCTGAGCCATCACTCCAGCCTCCCTTGTCTGGTAGATGTTCTTATAAAAACAGAGCCGGGCGGTGGTGACCCATGCCTTTTAATCCCAGCACTCAGGAGGCAGGCAGATCTCTGTGAGTTCGAGGCCAGCCTGGTCTACAAGAGCTAGTTCCAGGACAGGAACCAAAAAGCTATGGAGAAACCCTGTCTCGAAAATTCAAAAAAAGAAAAAAGGAAAAAGACGGAGTTATGGTAGTAACCTTGAATTGTGTTTCGTTTTAAGGCTGCTGAGAAACTAGGTGAGACAGAGAAACTCAGTATGATGATTGAAGAGTGTGGGGGCTTGGACAAAATTGAAGCACTACAGAGCCATGAAAATGAGTCTGTATACAAAGCCTCATTGAGCTTGATTGAGAAGTATTTCTCAGTGGAGGTGAGTAATGGCCATGTTAACTTAGAAAGTATACAAGAATTCACAAGTATCCCCAAGCCCATTAGATTTTGATCCTTTGCGTATGGTTTTTATATTATCCAGTGCCCTTACGTAGAATGACATCAGTGCAGCCAGGACTTGTTTTGTATGTGTATTTGCTCCTCAGGTATTGGCTTTGACATCTCAGAATGTTCTGAGACTGACGTTTATGGGTGTTGTGGGGGTTTATGTAGAAGTACACCACCCAGGGCCTTATTTTGCTTGATAGGTCTCCTGTTGTACAGTAATAGGTAGACAGATAGTTGAGTATACAGAACCTTCTCCCAGGTGCTCATGATTCAGCTAAACTTTAGTAGCCAGTCCTGTTCTCCCTTCTCTTCAATGTTACTACTGTGTACAGGTTTTGAGATAGGATTACTGCTCGAGATGTTCCACACTTAATGGTTATATCTTGTCTTATTTTTCCAGGAAGGGGAAGATCAAAACGTGGTGCCAGAA
This sequence comes from Alexandromys fortis, assembly GCF_014885135.2. Classification (NCBI taxonomy): domain Eukaryota; kingdom Metazoa; phylum Chordata; class Mammalia; order Rodentia; family Cricetidae; genus Alexandromys; species Alexandromys fortis. The sequence continues at coordinate 982,809 of NW_026068028.1, read as the reverse complement.
GCTACCTCTGAAGGCTTTGCCTTTCAAGTTCAGGATGGGGCTCCCGGGACTTTTAACTTCTAATGTCCAGCTGAGGCACAGAGTTGTTAGCTATGCGCTGTGTTTCTCATACATTTGTCTTACTGTTTTCTCTAAGAACTCTTTTTAAATGTGGTTTGTTATTGTAGCACTTTTTACAAAAACTATACTTGAACAGTTGTAAACTGTACATACTGTCCTCTGTGTTTCTTATTTCTATGTGGAATTTCGTATCCTACAGTGTATTGTAAATAAAGATTAAGTTCCACTCCTTTACTCTTTGCGTTGCTGTTTTCTTACTTTAAGCCATTACTATTGGAAATGAAGGTTGACCTAAGTTTTCTGCAGTGGATGACCAAAGGTGGCCCTGCTTGCAGACACTTTGATGTGAGGTTGTTGTTCCTAGACATAGTGAGCATCAGGGCTGGCTGGAACAGCCCTCACATCCCCCACAGTACTGGCAGCCAGTACCATCTGTCTCTGGCTAGTGGAGTTCTGATAAAAACCTAAATTTAATCATGAATCTCTGGATTCAAGTGGAGCCTGGCTACAATTTCACCCCTGGGTATGTTACCTGAAGTACTGTGATAAGAGTTGTGTCTTTCAGGAGCCTGTACAGTATGGATTACTGCCCTGCTCCAGCCACAAGTATGTTCCTCTTGGACGAGAAAAGCAGAAACTGGTGTCCTTTGCAAAAGGCAGTGTGCCTTATTACAGTTCTGAACCTAGCCCATTTTTTTTTTTAATTTATTTATACAGTGTTCTGTCTGCAGGCCAGAAGAGGGAACCAGATCAAATTACAGATGGTTGTGAGCCACAATATGGTTGCTGGGAATTGAACTCAGGACCTCTGGAAGAGCAGCCAGTGCTCTTAACCTCCGAGCCATCTCTCCAGCCCCCCTAGCCCATTTCTTAAAGATCTTGTTTTCTGTATGTTGGTATTTTGTGTTCATGTATGCTAACCTCTGGTGCTACCTGAGGCACCAGAAGAGGGAGTCAGATCTCCTGATCTGAGTTAAGAGCCACCATTTAAGGGCTAGAACTCAAACTCAGGTCCTCCGGAAGAGCAGCCAATGCTGAAGCATCTCTCCAGGCTTCCTCCCCATCGTGGGTGTGTGGTCAGGTGACTTTCAGCTTTCTAATTCAAGTCTTAGTCTTGGTGGCAAGCACCTGTACTGACCCATATTGCTGGCCTACAGTAAGCCTGTTAAGTACTATAATCAATTTCTGTTCATTTGACTAGTGGAAAATAAAGAACAAATGCTCATAGACTTTGCCTTTGTCAGGCTCCAGGGCTTAAAGTCCCTTCCGTGATGTAGTTTGAGTACAGAGCTGGAGAACACAGGCTAATGTTTGTTTGAAGTGCCACAGCCAAGTGCCTAACATGGAACACTAAGTCCTCCCGCCTAAGCCAAGGGCACTTTGCTTGGGGCCCTGAGTCACTAAGCCTGTGTAGAGGCCTGGAGGTGGGGAAGGGGGTGTAGCAAAACTGAAGATGGCTTTCCCATCTACGCCTCCTCTACCTGTCTAAACTCCTGGGTTCCTGGGTCCACAAATCCTCACTTTGGGGAAGTAACGTACAAGAAAGTCTTGACACTGTTTTGTCTGTAAGGTGCGCTCTTGCTGACTTTAGAGGAGTGAATGTAGCAGGCGTGTTGAAAATGTGAGGTCTGTGTTACAGGCGTAACTGCATAGAGAGGTAATGGACAGGAGATAGCAGATACCTAAAATACATTGCTCTGTAGAAGAGGGCATCAGATCCCATTATAGATGGTTAGGAGCCACTAAATAGTTGCGAGGAATTGAACTCAGAACAGCAGCCAGTGTTTTTTTTTTTTTTTTTTTTTTTTTTTTTTTTTTTTTTT